>NC_092181.1:12253462-12553462 GCF_043641665.1 Enoplosus armatus | reverse complement strand
GCGTTGTTAAATCCTTTAGGTCAGGAGTGTAATGCCATAAAAAAAAAAAGAGCTAACTCTGTCATCAAGTTAAATTGATGTAGACAACTTTTGAGCCAGCCAATAAAATGACACTTCATCCCTCCAGATTTCATCAACATCAAACGTGTAGCAGAGCAGTTGGAAATTGTGACCTTTAAATACAGCACCTCCATTAGGCTGATCACTGTCATTTATAAGCATAGCATGCATTTGGTAACACATTTCATATCAGTCAAGCTCACAGTGTAGGACTTATTATAGGAATCTAATGAGGGATTGCAGGTGAGTAATTTTACAAAATAAGTGCTGAGTTGCAGGTCTTTGCTCTCCTGTAAGGGAAAATCAGATTAAGGAATAAGCATCTCTGAACCTAAAATACTCACTTTTTTATTAAAACACAACCACAGGCAGCTCTTGTTAAACCAGATTAAACTTTTTGCACAAATGTATTGTGATATTCGGACATTATGCGGTAGATATATGTACAACAGACACATTCAGCACTTTGGTTTGTCGAAGGCCAAGAGAGAAAAACAAAGTTGGTTTACTTTTTGAGAAGATGCACCCATTTAAATTCTGGCTTAACTCCCTGCTGCTTTGTAAATAATAAAGGACTAAGGTCTTTTGGTATCTTCACTTGAGACACTGTGACTTCTACTGACAGGCTCATGGCTCCTCTTCACTCCTAATACCAATCCCAAAACAAAAGAAGTTAGAAAAACTACTGTAAGAGCCCTTATCTCTCCTTTTTTCCACTTCTTTACAGGCCAGTGCCTCTCTTTAAGTGTGGGGAGAATCGGTAATAACGATCAGTTGTCAAAGTTGTCTGTCCCTTTTTCTGATTACAGGCCGAGGGGGGGGGACTCGTGTGAGGATTCACAGGTGGGACGATAGTTTTGTTTACCAGCAGCGTCACTCTCCCTCCACTTTCACTTTCTCTCTCCCTCTGAGTGCACACCGTTGGAGGCATCTCAGCGGGGGGGCATCCTCCTTTTCCTCGCTGAAAGCACTTGCTACAGTAAACATCCTCTCTCCTGCTTCACCCTGGGATGAGCAGACAGACACAAATCACTGTGTCGATGCGATGGGGCGAGGTGAGAAAAGGGGAGTGAAGGACATGTTTTTTTGGTTTTTTATTGCAGCAGCAAGTATGATGAGAGGTATTAGAGCAAAATAGAGGGAAGAGTGAATGCCTCTATTTAAACACAGGATGACACATTCATGCATTACGTTCAAGGGCTAATACACCACCTGTAGGGAAATACTCCAGTGACTGATATCAGCCATTTCTAACTCATTTTAAAACAAAGGGCCTGAATGAGACACGCTGAGTCACGCATTCTGTGACAGTTTGATCACCTGTAAGGTAAGAGACAACATACCACCAAGGTTTGGCCCGGAGTTAATACATCATATCAGTGCAATAGCCAACCTGGAGCCACGTTATGCTTTTCATTTATTTGGTTAGAAATCAAGAGGAATCCCTCTCATCATGTGGTGCACACTGTAACCAGGAGCCAAATTCAAAAGAGGTAATTTTGCTGAATATAAATTCTGATTTCTACATTCAAGGCCTTTACTCCATGCCCAAATAGTCTTCAAGACTTTGCGTTGCTTCATGTTTTTTTTTTCCCATCACAAACTTTTTTATTATGTCAAAAGTCTACAGAGGCTCAAGTTAGTGAACTAAGTTAGTGCACTTAAAATCTTACACACATGCAGACGCTCATCATTAATGATCCATAACACCGTGACTCCTTGTATTTTTTTCACATCAAAACAACATCAAGCGCCTCTTCTGTATTAATCACTATATTTGGACTAGACCGCACTCCCTCTCTTATACACGTCTTATTAATTCATTACTAACGTGTGGTTGTGGATGAGGGAAGCTACATCCAAAGTCACTGACATGAATATCAACCTTTTCCATTATAAATGATGCCCCACTCATACTGTCTCCCCATGCCTGCCTGTGTGTGTTTCTGTGCACATGTTGCATACAACCTCCCCTATAACTTCCCCCAGGCTGTTGGTGCAACAGAGCAGTTATTACTCAGTAAGCCTACTGGTTGACTGTCACACAATAAGCCCAGAGGGAAGGCTGGAGGCCAGCATCCATGAGTGACTGCAACAGCAAGAAGCCTTCTGTGTGTAAGTGTGTTACCACCTGTTGATTTCATATCCTTATATTTTGACAGATAATGTTGCAACTGTAATGTAATCTGTACACTCCTATCACATGCATTTAATAGTGTGTGTACATAAAGGAATGCTCCACTCCCCCGCACTCCACACAACAGACAGGGAATGCAGACAAACCACCTGAAATGACAGATTGTTAGGCAGGTGAGTAAAGCGGAGACACTGCAGCCTGCAAGTAATCAGTAACCGCACTGCACGCACACACAGAACTACCACTAGTTCAACAAACAATAATAAAATGTCGAAACCTTGAGGCTTTTTTTTTATTACAGCTTCACATAGCAAATGTTCACCTCCTCCCCTGAAACACTAGAATATGACCTGCGCGCCTTTCTTCACGGAAATGGGACACACGGGTTGACCTTTGAACCCCATTCAATCAAGTGCTCACCTGACGTGTTCATTCAAATATTTGTTTTGCACATATAGACTGTGATAGCTGGTAATACTGCTTACAAATCCCACATAATCCTTTTGACATATGCTTGCTGTGCTGGTAGTAAACAACTGGTAGGACGCACAAATTACACTAAAACTATTACGACTTTGTGCTGTGGCAAATCAACTGTGTGGCTAGTAACTGGGGGGACTCCATGGAAAGAATGTGTATAAGCAATCTAGCCTGAAGATAATGACGTCTCTTCATCCATTGGAGTAGCTCACACGGGGCCCTCAGGGACAAATTTCCTGTTGAGCCCCTACTGACCCCCTCTTTGTCCCTCTCTCTGTGCAATGTGTATGTACCCTGTCTTCTCCAAGCACCCAATGAGTGCAGCACACACAGCAGCTTAATTATATTTTGAAACCCACCAGTAAATAATTCCCGTGCTGGAATGCTACCTGGCTGCAGGTTTGCTATGTGTCAATTAGTTTGTAGTCATGTGATTTAAAATGCCTTAAGGCCCAATGATTTTGGTTGTATTGTGCTTTAGTAGAGCACATTCCCACAAAACTATGCAGTTAATTAAATAATCACAGACCAAGTGACACAGGGTTTAACTTGGGGGTTTCAGGGCCCCTGGGGGTCTGGGGCCCATGCTAGCTTTTTTCAGCTGGGAATATAGTCTTGCTATTATCCACCTTGCTGAATATTCTATTTAATTTTATCTATATAGTGCCAAATCATAACAGAAGTAATCTTAAGGCACTTTTCATAGTGCAGGTCTAGACCGCACTCTTAGTATTAAATAAACAAATTGTACAAAAACAAAAATTCCCAAGTAAAAACATTACTTTCCAAGTAATATTTAGCAAAACATGCGACTGGTATATTTACTGCTGTAACACAGGCTAAGTTCCCAAGAAAGAAATCTTGGGAATTTGTTAGGAAAACAAAATAAACATCTCTCTCTACGAAGTCATTTCTAATCATCTCCTCTGTGGCATAGCAGGAACTGAAGTCTACGAAACAGTACTACTTTCCACTGAGGTAAACGGGCATGAAGACGTACAACTAAACACAAAACAACACAACAAACAAGTGACACCCGCAGCAGCCTGACGGCTAAACACCCACTGCCCTCTCTGTCCTCACCTTGAACTCCACAGACAGCTGCGGCGTGTACTCCAGGGTCCACAGCGCTCGAACCAGCGACGCCAGCTGCTCGGTCACTTCTCCCCTGGCGGTCTGCCGCTCCTCGCCCCTCACCTCCCCGTTCACCCTCCGGTGGCATATATCCGACTTGTACTGCTCCAGCCCGAGGTACTCGGCCAGCAGGTCCGTGTTGCTGAGGCACTGAACCACGGCGTTCATGAAACAGGTGTTGCCGTGGTTCTTCAGTCCCAGCACGCCGGGGGTCTTGTCGCCGTAGCACCACGACAGCCTGTCTTTCACCGAGCCGTGAGAGGAGGACACCGTGGAGCTCTTCTTCACGGTTCCCTCCCTGGAGACCTGCGAACAGTCGTCTTTGAATCCCCCAGAAGCGCTTCGCCCGAAGCCGCCGTCGTCGTCCTCTGCGTCCGGCGGTTCCGCGTCGCCAAAGTGCGCCAAAGTGCCCAAAGTTTTAAGGATCCTTCCCATGAAATTCCCAAAAGATCGCAGCGATTTCCTCCTGATGAACCTGCCGGTTTTGTATTTCTTCTCTTTTCGCTTCGTCGTTTTGGGTTTCATGGGTTTCCTTACCTTGTTTTCCTTTCGGGTATCCATGGCTCTGTCACTGAACAGGACCGCGAGAAAATGAAACTGTGGAGTCGCACCTGTCTGCCGGGCTGTCTACCCCTCCTCCTCCTCTTTCTCTTCCCCTCTCTCCACCAACCTTACCGCTGAGGTGGCACCGACTCGGTGCCAATAAGGCACATGATTACTGATATTATTCCCTTGACATCTCGACAATTCCCAGTACGATGTGGTCGCGTTTTGCTGAGTGACGCTCTCTCCAGGAACTACAGAGATGAGCTGCTTTCCTGCCTCCACATCGCAGGTTCAGTTACACTTCCTCATCGATGGCTCTCAGCGCTGGATCGTGCGCTGGCGGTCTTTGACTCTCTCACCACCGTTATTCCTCCCTCCCTCCCTCCTCTCCTGTCTGTGGGGCCCACAATGAACAACTTTCTATTTGGAGGATCCAGTCTAGCTCCCGCCCCTCAGACATGATGTAATTAACCTGGATTAGATGACTTGTAGTTGAGCACAACAGAAAGGTACAATACAATACAATACAATGAACAGGAAAAATACGTTTCTGTTGAGGGTACTGGCAAAGAGTATACAACTTAACTAGGCTTGTTCATTAGGCAGGGAACAAGGAAGTTGCTGTCTTTAACAGGTGTCAAGCACTGTAGCCTTCAACTGCCCCCTGTAGGACCAATTACAACACCACCTGATCTAACATCGTCAGAGGGTGTCAGGGAAAACATCACTGGCATTTGTTGGATGATCCTAAAACTTCAACCTGATTTCCAACCCCAACCCGAAAACTGAAGACTAATCAGCCACAAAAGCCTTTTAGTGGTGCATTATCATCAATCCATAATAAAAGTATGGACTCTTTAAATACAGGGTAATGCGGCTATACGTATATGTTTCTATTTCTGCAAAAAAACTGCTAAAAAAAAACAAGTGTGTATAAAATCCATCTCGACGTAGATTGGGTAGATCACCTGCAGGGAGGCTTGCTTCATCCTGCTATTGAAACGCCTTATCTATAACACACCAGCGTTGACAGACACACGTACAGTAACCTATAAATAGCCTGGCTACTGTCTTCACACGCCTTAATGGCGCTGCTGCTACACCCTGGAAGCTCCACAAAGGGAATAAAAATGGATGTTAGGGAACCATTCGGCCAGACACGTTATATGCAGTTCTGGCTTTCAATGGGGATCCAGCATCTTTTTGTGCTATATTCTGATTCTAATCGTCATGAAGCTTAATTTCACAGCTCACCAGTACTAAAGATTGAATTTAGTGGGCCAGATCTGCTGATTTATTGAAATAGATAGTCCCATCCAATACTTCCATAATTTCCCAGATGCTCTTATTCCAGTGTTGTTAGAAAACGTGCACACATGGTACACTATTGTAACAAATAAACTGTGACTTCTTGCGTGTCTTCCTGATGAAAATGATCCACAATTGTCCTCTGTTCACAAGCAGAGTGGAGAAGGGCAAAGATAGCCCCTTTTTTTACAGATCCACAGATGCTTTTGCTGACTTGGTTTATACTGCAGGTTTGCCATTTTACTTTTTTGGGGAAGCAGGGGTGAGTTATTAATTATTTAGATGAGCCATTTTGAACAATAGTGAAAAGAGTGGGCTCAGATCAGAGACAGTCAGAGAGGCTTTCTGTTATACATCGCCTCCCTCTTTAACCAGAATTCTTCAGGGAATCGCTGTTGATAGATTAGCTGACAGCATCCGCGGCCAAGAATCTGGGCCTCCTCCTCCTCCTCCTCCTCCTCTCCTCTACAGCAGCAGACAGAAGAATCATATCTGAGTGCATATAATGTACTGTATAATATAGCCTTGTTTTTACATATTCTGGTTTCATCGGCATTGAGAAAGTACGCCATTAATTCTGTTGTTCTAAAAAAGTCTAAAGAAGCATAATGCAGAGACTTTGATGTGAACAATACCTTCTTGTGCCTTGAAGTGTAATTTTAAACTCAAGTAAAGTGTCGCTCTGTGAATTCCCACCTATATTCATCTCCTGTGGGGAATTACCACTTAAGAGACTATGCTGCTCAAGAAGTGTAATCTTTTCACTTCTGTACACATCGTCCTATCTCCGCCGGAAAAGAAACAATCTCTTATAGCCATTGATGCTTAATCAAATTACATTTATTTCCTCTGGTCAGAATGTAAATGCATTCTGCAATGTTAAATGTAAGATTGTTTACTTCTCATTGGACCACTTGTTAAGAGGAAAGATTAAGGGAGAATGTGTAAATGAATACATTTGGGTATGAGTGTGGTGTTACTGGATTAAAAGTGTCTGTTGCTTCTAGTGTCCAGGACCCCACATGTCATGCTAGGAGGAAGAAGGGTGAGGGAACCTCCATCGGAAAATTCCTCCATCTGCGCTGGTGCTGACTAACGTGCTGTTGTTGGAGCAGATCTTGATGCTGGTGATGCTGCCGCCGTGAGCTATTCCTATGTGGGTTACTGCACCTTCCATGTAGTCCCACACCTTCACCAGCTTGTCATCTCCACCTGTCACAAAAAGGTGAAAAGTGTGTCAATAACCTGAGAGAAGTCTTGAGTAAGAGAATGCATTGCTGTGTCAGTAGAGGAGATGGTAATAACTAACTGACTGAAACTATATTCACAAAAAAAGACAATCATGTTTTGATCAGCAATGAACCATGTAGTTCATTACGGTAAAAAAAAAATCTGTATTGAGTGCTCATGTACCTCAGAGATTTTGTAGATTTCGCCAAATTAATTTTTCGGTTGAATTATACTGATGGTAAACATCACTAAGAGGAGCACGGCAACAACATAACAAGCAGCAGATGCGTAATGGGCCCATACCTGTCACAAAGTGTTTGCCATCCTGTGAGATGTGCATGCCGTTGATGGCCCCAGACTGCGAGCCATCCAGTTCTCTGATGGTAGAGCCGTCATACACGTCCCAGTAGGAAACCTGAGAAGGAAGTTAACACACAGAAACGTAGTTGGAGGTGTCGTACGTAGCACATATATGTATGGAGGACTCGGTGTCCGAGAGGGAGGGGGACACAAACATGTCTCTTTTCATTACTGAAAGTAAGTAAGTAAGTAAGTGTCCGTCATAAATGACACAACCTTTCAATCTCTTTTCTGTAGTTTGAATTATAGTATTAATTGCTATTGATGACTGATGCAGTTGTTGGACAGACTATTGGCCTACCATACAGATGACGCAGTTGACAGCATCTCTATGTTTTTGTGATATTGTTCTATTACATCATCATTATACTGTATGTTTTCCTATGTAGGTAACAGGTAATATAAACTACCTTAAACTACCTTTACTGCTCTATTATTCCTCTGTGTGGAAATGAGTAGTTCTATGGTTAGATTCCATCAACCAGTGGAGGAAGAAGTACTCAGATCCTTTACTTTAGTAAAAGTAGCAATATCACGCTGTGGAAATACTCCACTACAAGTCCTGCATTCAAAATCTTACTTAAGTTAAAGTATGTAAGTATTATCAGCAAAATGTACTTACATTACCAAAAGTAAAAGTACTCATTATGCAGAAAAATGTTGGTGTTTGACAATTATATATGATGTTTTTGGATTAATATCACTGCTGAATTACATTGTTTATTTAAGTAGGATACAGTACTTAAATGTAGTTAGTTACATTCTAACACAGCCTCTCACATACACACTGATTGAAATCTTGTTTGCTGATCTAAATGAGATGTAATCATCCCTGAAGCTTTACAGCTGTCAAAGTATCAAGTCTCACAAAAGGCAATTGTTAGCTGGAGTTATTTATAGCACAGGCAGCAGCAACATCACAGTGCCACACACCAACAAGGGTCCTTTCTTGTTATTTATATGACCAATCTGATTACATCTTAAAAGTTGGGTACTGTAAACGAAGGGTCTTCTGAGTCATCCCATGAGTTTCTAATAGAAGATTTAGCGGCACACTTTAGCGATGATCTCAGTCTCTATGCGTGTTTAAGAGTCCAGAAGCCATTTTAAAGTTAAAGTTAAAGTTATACAGGCTAAACAGATTGTACTTCAAAGTCAATCAAGAGTTAAAAGCACTTCACACCAAATGTAAAGATCTAATTACTGAAAAATCTACATATCCTGACTGTAATGCTGCTAATAAACAATAGGCTATACAGAGGTTTACTATTGGACTATTGAACTAAATGAAATCAGAGCATTACACAGGCCAGCTATTTGTAAAAGGAAAAGTTCACGTTACACAGAGCTGCTCAGAATAAGAATAGCCTCTGAGACAGGATTTCATTTCTCTGCACAAGACCATGCCTATAATGCATTACAGGAGGGGAAATGTAATCTCACACAGACATATCAAATACTGTTGGTTATTATGGAATGAAAGAGGAACAAAAGGCTCAGTAAAAAAAAAGAGAGCCTTTATAGTTTCAGAAGTGCTGATTGTGATTCTCAGAGCAATAAGCTGCCCTTACAAGCCACAGGAGCATTTCTATGGGGGACGTTTGAAACTGCAGTATTTCTCTGCCACAGAATGGCTTATTCAGATGGAACGGCTTGCTGATTTTAATATTTCCACAATTTAGGAGATGTAGGAAAACACAGCCACAACCAGATGGTTCATTATAAACACCAAATGCAAAGTTCTGAAATCCTTCATTGTTTAGCTCAGTATCAAATCAGCTGAACAGAATATGCAAATTCATTCAGCCGAGGTGTGTGTTTCGAACGTGTTTGCCAACATGAAAGTGCCACCTTTTCAACAAACTGCAAACAAAGCAGTACCTCTAAAAATACCACTAATGAGAGATCAAAATAGTATTTATGTACAGTATTCTGTTTATCCCAGTATGACCAAAGTTACTGTAACACTCCTCCTTCTTCTCCCCTGTGTCCTCTTCTGTCTTTTCCTCCCTGCCACAGTCACGACCTCTCCCCCCTTCCTTATCTCATTTCAGCAGCTTATTACAGACTCCCACCTGTGTGAGTTGTCTTGGCCCATCTGTGTTCCCTCCACCTCAGCCTGGGAAACTGGCCTTCCGCCACAACACGGGCCACCAGGAAATTAATTACATGCTGCGGGCGAGGGCGAGTCTGAAATGCCGGGCCTACTGTCGGCGCTGCTCACCTTATAACCAGGAAAGACCTCAGTTCCCCACCAGCACAGTCGCCTCGGCTACAGACGAGATTAGCAACATTAAAGCCTTATGTTAATGGATCCTTTAAAAAGATGCATCCAAAATGAGCCACACAAAATGATAATGTATTATAGGACAGCTTATTTTGTTAACATGTTATTCATTGTTCATATACTATGTGCTCATGAGAGCTTCAACTTTTCCTGTTTCTACCACTCACACTTCTTTTATGTACCCCTTTAGAGAAGTTTTTATTATATCAATGTCTTTCAAGGACATAATCGATTTGATGCGCAACATTCCCAGGTTTGATTCCAGCCAGGAGCCTTTGTCACATCATCGCATCTTCCCCTCTCTCTACCCGTGTTTCTTGTCTCTCTATACCGAGATACTATTAAGAAAAGGGAATAATTCCATAAAGAATCTTAACATATTCATCACTGGATATGTTGCATACTATTTTACATTTCATGTTTGCCACCAAGGCTACATTCTCCTTTTAGCAAACAAAACAAAACAAAACATGACAATATTAACAGGAAACAATACAATAAACATTTTTTTTCAATCATTCCTGCCCTCCTAAAAATACCTACCTTAACAAATGGGGAGACGGTAAGCAACATACTATCTCCACTAAATGCACCATCAAATAATGCATCATCATCCTTCAAAAGTATTCTATCTCATTAATACAACCTCTCCCTGACCCTCCACTCCTTCCCTCAGTTCTATTGGTTTACTTGGTTCAAGAGGCATGGGATGTGATGAAGGGAGAAAGGAGAGGAGAGAGAGCAGAGCGTTGGTATTTGTTCTCCCAGACAGAGCGCCTGTGTCCTGGGATGAGCAGATGGTGGATCTGGCTGGCACTTGGGTGGCAGAGGCACATCCGCAGGAAGGCACGAACACCACAGCACTCCCCACTATCTTCTTTCTCCCCTTCCCTGAATCCCTCCTTCTCACTCTCTCTCACTCTCTCTCTCGCTCACTCAGCACATCCACAGCGCTGTGTTAATCAGCACAACTTGTCCTCACCTCTCAGCATGCTGGGGAGGCAACAATATGGGTTCTAGTGTGTGGCTAGGATCAAGGGGTGTGGATGAAGTGCACAATCAAGGAAACAAGCATGTCGTTCTGCCACTGTGAACTTCTGACCTTATGTGAATAGGTGGTGCAGAGTCAATCAAAATTACTCACAAAATAACAGATTTAACAAGTGTTTTTGCCACGGTGACAGTAGCAGCCAACACAATGGCTCAATTATGTTGAGCTAAGAAACAAATTACAAGCTTTTCAAACTAATCTATGGACATGCAAGTGTGTGATTGTGCAAGTTTTCACGGTGCTCCTCTAGGCTGATCTTACCAGAGCGACAGGCTTTTCTCTCATGCACGCTGAGTGGAGATTATAATAACAACAACAGCATAATGAGACATCTAGATTATGACTGTTGAGTGCCAGTCACTTTGCACCCTGAGGGATTTTCAATCATTACAATCATTACAGTTTTCTTCCTGTGCGGTTTGACTGCTGGGTTGCGAGACCCCGGGGGACCCTTAGCAAACCAAGTCTTACATGCCAGTACATAAAACCAACCAAAAACAAATGTTGAGGTAAAGATATGAGGGCAGATTTCTGTGACCACAGTAATGGGATATACTGGTTGGGATATAAAGTAAGTAAATAATAATACAATTTGTGAAACTGCCTTACATGTATTCTACTGCACTGAGTACTGACCGAAAGTATTAACAGTCCCAAAACACACCTTTCTGTCAGTGCCACTGGTAATGATCTGGTATTCCTCTGGGTGGTAGCACACCGTCCGGAACAGTGTGTTGGCAATCAACATTTGAAGACTCGCAAACCGCCTACAGCAGGAAATGCAGAAGAGGCAGAAGTTGAAAACAAAAAAGAGAAGGAGAGAGAGAGAAAGAAGGGTGATTTTCACCTGTATCGCAGTGGTCTAGAAAAATCACATGTGGTGAAAGTGCGCTCACATCAGGAACTGCCTCATTTCCCAGGCAAACAAAATGAACACAAGCCAATCTGTATGGTTAGACATTCAAATAAAATGTCCTGTGCACTCACCTGCACACACACTCACACAACACAAATAAGTGACTGTGTGTCTGGCTGGACAGGGTGCCAATCTAGATTCATTAAGGCTCTAAGGGTCTGACTAATATTCTTTTCAACATCAGCTTGTTAGTAATCAAGCAAAGAAAAAAGAAAATCCATACTACTCTTGATGAATACAGCCTGGAAGCCTTTAATCCACAGACTTGTTCGCTGAAGAGGATAGACAGTGAAAAAACATGACCACCGTGAGAGTTTTTAAAGGTTTTTATTCTCCTCACGGAAGAAGCCTACGGATTAAAGGATTTTAAGCTTTCTTCATAAAGAATGCACTGGATTTCTTTTTATTCCTACTGTACCAGCCATACAGCTGAACATGAACAGCTTCAGCATTTCAGACCTGAAGGCAGCACGCTCTATTTTCCACTGTTGTTTTCTCTCTGGTGGCTATGTATATCATTAGCAATTATGTACAGTATTTGAACAATGTGATTAAGTGATCCAAGCTTTGCAGCTGTGTGTGGCATTTCATGCAACTAACTGTACAAGGATAACGGTTAAGATAAAGAGGATACATACTATATGTGTGAGATGTGTTTTTGCCTTGTGCTCAGACACAAGTGTTTGGGTGTGCAGGTGGGATACTCACACTATGTCCCAGATGATGCAGGCACCATCAGAGCTGGCAGTGACACACTCTTTGTCGTCACTCTTGATTTTGATACAAGTGACAGTGGCTTTGTGCTCCTTCATGGTCTCCAGCAGCCGATGGCCACGCGGCTGCAGCTCCCACACACGCACCTACGACAAGTGAACCCAAAGTCATTCAACCTCACCAGCGATCCCTTTGACATCAGATATGACACTGAATTCAAATACTCTCGTCTTTGTTTTTTTCCCCTTTCTAAATCTGACAATCTGCAATCATACTGTATGCCACAGTGCTCAAACACATAAAATGTTAAATATGTATTTGCAGGGTGATACAGTCTGAATCTGTACCATGGACGTATGATGGATTAGCCATTTGCGATAAGCATCTTAACTGAAACACTCCCCAATAATTCACAGAAGATTTCCTAAGAAAGAAATGACCAATTCAATTTCACAAGACTTCACTTAGGATGTACACATTTTCATCCTTAAATCAATTTCATCAGATTGAGGAGGAATTCCACAATAAATAATAGAAATGCATAAACAGCTCCTTTAAAGAAGTCTAGATATGGCCGTGACAGGAACGTGTTGGCTACTCACACAAAATTATTAGCAAGGATATCTTTCTTCCTCGGATCAGTTTGGTCCTTTTATAAGTTTTCCTATGAAATAGGTAGGCTGGGTAACAAGATTAGCTTACTTACAAAAAAAATTAAGCACATGGCTTCCTAATTAAAAAAAAAAAAGAGTCCAAAAAATTGTGCAGCCAACTGTCATTTACTAGACATGGTGTCTGCTACTGTAGCAGATAATTGCAGACATCTTAGAGGAATTAGTGGGCACTGCAATTCTAAAATGTAACATTATCATGGTGCTTGTGGTGAATTTCAATGTGTTGTTTTGTGTTTTCATTTGATGAGAACACTGAACATTACACCAGTTTTTGAACAAATATATCGCTGTGACGTCTACTGACCTGCCCCTCTCCCCCTCCACTGACGATCCTCTTGCAGTCCCTGGTGCCAGCGATGGCTGTCACACCCATTCTGTGTGCGTTGTGGATGACGAGCATGACCTGGCCACTTTCCGGTGCGAACACACGAATCTTACCATCATTCCATGCTAGAAGATAGTGAAATCAAATTTTAACAGTCATTTTATCGAGATTGATTTGATTCAGTATGTTAATTTTAGAGGAAGTAGGTAAATAAACGTAAAAAGGGTTGCAGGTTTCTACAGTAACCGTACTCTCGTAGCTCATACTAAGAAATAAAAACAGAATATCCTTTGTAGCAGGAAGCTCCAGTGTCTCGTTTGGAGATATCTCTCCCTGATTCCCACCACTTATGATGCTGTGTCCATCAAGCATGAAGTCCAGGGAATTGCAGGTCATGTTCGGTACAGTGATGCGCAACAGCTCTTTGGGCTTGTCTATGTGCCACAACCTGATGTCCTCCTCAGAGCAGGTTGCAAATAATTCAGATGTTCCACTAGTTGAAAAACAATAAGGAGAGAGATGTGGCATTATAGTTAACAGTTTAGTGAGTATAAACATCTGTCATAAAATAGTGCTAATTGACTTAAAGGCATATCAACCTTATGTTTAACCAAGTATTCATATAATTAATGACATGACATGAAGTTGAATTCAATTAATTACCCAGGTGTTTGTACATTATACCTAATACACCTCTGGGCTTATAACGGGCCAACAAGGATGAGGCAAGCATATGTCACCCTCTAGTGAGCACAATGGGGTACTGAATGTATTATGACACATGAATGGGGTTTAGACTGTTTGCCCAAAAAGAACATACAACTAATACTACACTAGAGGTTTAGGAACCATCGCTTGCATTTTCCATGTCATTTTAGTAAAGCCCATCAGCAGAAAACACACAGCCCATACAATCACATGATTGTGTTTTGCTTGTGTGTTGTGTTTTGTTGTACTATAGATAACAAAGAGGATAGATTTTTCTTGTAAAAACCAACGCTTTTGGTACAAAAGGGAAATTTGTGATTGTGAAGGAAACGCAAGAGCTGACTTACGACTGTTGTTATAGAAATAGAGAACCAGGTCTGCCTATCTACATCTAAGGCAGGCACACACACCGAGTGAGGGTAAGCAACACTTTTCGGTGTGCCGTTGTCTGCTTGTAAGCACCACCTTAGCCTCATGCCAAGCTTGGGATAACACTGGGGAAGCACTGTTGTTTTTGTTGGACAAATGTGACAACAGATTCAGAATGTTGAATCAGTCAACACGTGCTTATACAACCTCAAACAGTCCTATACGGATCTACACAGGCAGCTGGCCCAACACTGTTAGATGTTTGTGTTTCTTGTGTTGTGTTTGAAATTGAAGGCTCTTATGATCTCAACTGAATATCAATCTCCAAATGTAGTCATAAACATGACTGATTGTAAACACTGCATCATAAATACTTCTATCTTGTCAACCTCCAGGACAAAGTGATTCTTACAGCATGATGGAGTTTCATTTCTCTTCATTTCAGTCAATTTAGGATGTATATTTCTTGCCAAATTCAAAAGCTGAAAAAGTCAATTTGCCACTTTATTCTCTGTAGTGGGTCACACATCCAAACCATGAAAGCATTAACAGATGGTAAATGTTTAGTCATCAGTGACTGATGACTTTGACTCTTTGTCCCTGAATTGTCTGTCTGCCACTTACTAAGATATGACTATGTCCTTGACAGCACTGCTGTGGCTGGTGGAAATTAGTTCAGCTTTGAAGTTCTCATAACTGAAGAGGTACATCTGAGCAGCCTCTGTCCCAACAAAGAACTGCTGGCCCTCTCCTCTCATAGCAATGGAGGTCACCGCCTTTTCTAGCTGGACTTCCCTAATGTAGGAGAAGAGGGAAAAGGGAAAAAACAATGAGCACTGCAATATACAAACAATAAAACTGTTTATATTATATTGGATACGTACAATATATAAAAAAACAAAGCTCTGTCTTTTTTAATGGGGATAATTTAATTGACACAGTTGCAGGACTCACTTAAGAGTTTTGAAGTTAGTCCTGGAACACAGAGTGAAGGTGCCGGATCCAGAACCTACCAGCAGGTCCCCAGACTTCAGTGTCTTTAGGACATTGACACCCTGCACAGAAAAGGCATGAGAACTGAGTTTTAAGATATAGTCCCAAAAAGTTATTATGTACATGGGAACATATCACTTTTCACATTCCCAGTTCTTTGACACTAGCTGAACCATATATCTAGAAAAAGACCTGCTGAGTTTTGTCAAATATTGCAGCTGCCTGAAATAGTTGCAGGAAATATAAACTAAATAAGCTCCCACATGTTATAAATAAAAGAATAAAGGAGCATACCAACAAACAAGACTGATTTCAGGAATGACAAGGACACACATAATGATCCATAAAAGATCATTCAGTCGCAGATCAAATAAAATACATGACATTATTTCCAAAAGAGCATTCCATCAGGAATCCATTTCAATCAGCTCTGTATACAGCTGAAATTACCTTCACAGAGCCAAATTATTAAAAATTAGGAACGTAATGACCCCCGCAGTGCTGACCTACCAGGCTGTATTTTGCTTTAGCTGGACCACAGTCACTCAGAAGCCCCGTCTTCAGGTTGATTTTCATTATGTCGCCACTGGTGGTGCCACAGAAAATGAACTGGTCGCCCTCTGGGATCTGTGTAATAATATAAGCAAGTCAACATGAGCAGCACTATCTAATAGCACCTACAAGCACACAATGGCCAGTCACATAAATAGATTATTAGTTGTGTGTCTCCCCAAACGCATCTACTGCAACTGCTCCACCAATCATTTACTGACTTTTGCTGATTGTCATTTTACAAAAGTCAGATGGACCTAAAAAAAGCCAACTAGTTAAATAAGGTGTGAATGAAATACTCTCACGGCCTCGTACCTCTATACATTTCACAATCCTCTTCAGCTTGCCTATCTGACACTCTGTGGGCCTGATCTTCCTGTTGGGGAGGTCCAGCTCCCACACTCGCAATGTTCCGCTGCCCCAAAAAAGACCAGTGATATTAAAATAACAAGAATGGCACATTGAGATGAACAAGATAAAGACACATTTTGAATGTAGTCATGCTGGGGAAAAAGGCAATAATTAGATTCTGTAAGCATGAATTGGCGTGCATTAAGAGTGAATTCATTGATAAACACTCTGAATAATGTGAAATCTTGACACTTGGTTTACAGAATGCCAGTAGATGCCATTCACTCACCTCCCAGCAGAAACAAAGATGTTATCGTTTGTGTTCGAGTACTGCACAGTGAGGCAGTGACCGGCACTGTGAGCCGAAGCTGGGCTCCCACAGATGGCCTGCTTGGTCTCAATATTCCATACCACTATGCTGAAAACACAAAGAAAACACCCAACACACTCAACAAATAGAGAATATGTAGAGTTGAGTGAAGACTGTATTTATCAAGTGTTACAAACTGTAATACTGTGCCTAGAGAAGTAAATTTGCCTAATGATGGCACTGTTCATTACACTGTTCTGAAACTCATATAACATGTTGTATGCCTTACTGTGGAGCTACCTGGTCATTAAATACTTATTGTGTTCTAAGTGCTTACTTTCCTTGCCATTGAAATATTGTAGTTATGATCAGATAAGTAATATTTTAAATTAGAAAGCATGCAGAGTAGCCTATGTCATGAGTTTTTGAAACTACTATCCTGCTTTTCAACTGATCATGTGTTTCTTTTCCTCTTTCCTTGTATGACAGAATCTGGTTATTTAGGAGGGAGCACAGCTCACTGTGGACTGCAAAATCTGACCCTGATGTTTACCTGCCATCATCCTGACCCCCAAGGGACACCAGGTACAGGTCGTTGGGAGAGAAGGCCAGTGCCTCTATCTTTGCCTGGTGGAGCAGCAGTTGGGCATAGATAGTTCGCTGTGCATAGTCCCAGATAATTATCGTAGCCTAGGAAAATATGTGTGTAGTTATTCAAAATGTTACAAGTGATAGATAAATGATACATTTGTTTTGCCATTCCTTACTGTAAATGGATTCAAGCCCACATATGCAAAAACAATGACAGTTTCCTTATTTAACACACAATATCAAAAGGGGAAATTGACCGGTTGTTGGGGATTTAGTTGAGTTAGTCATATCAGAAACTTTACGTAAGGAAAGTTCATAGTATCATAAAAACAGCTACCTTAAAGCCCATAAAGTTGACCTGTCCAGAGGCAATATATAATCCACTTCTGGACACTGAAATGCAGGACACATTGTTTGTGTGGCCATGCAGGAACTCCTGCTTGCCATCTTTGATTCTCTTCAGAATGACAGTGCATCCCAGAGGATAGATCAGGTGCTCTCTGTCTGGATGGACTCTCAGGCCAGACATCACATGCCCTGGTTAAACAAAGTGTAGCACAGCATAACATAAGATCTAACACGTTTAAAGACAGCAAAGGACAAAGATGAACTGTTCATGATGATCATGGTGGATCATGTTTTAAAAGGTGGATTAGCAGTCAGCAGTCAGAATGTGCAACCTTTCCCAGTTTAGCAGGGAGCCAATCCAACCAAATACAGGTCTTTGTATAGATTACAAAAGTTAGCAACGCTCTCTCGACAATTCTTTAACTGTTATATGATCAATTAAAAACGCAGCTTTGACATGTAAAATATTACGAAACCTAATTTAAACCTAGTCAGGCTACTACACAATAACTGAAAAGTAAATCCCGGGTGTTCCATGTGCGAAAATTAGCGTGCTAGTTAGTTGTATTCGTTAAAGTTTGATTTGTTCTAACAAATTAGCTAATTAGTTAACCTAGCTATATATGTTAGCTGGAACCGTACAATTAAAAACTTACCGTTGAACCCAATAACAGCCTCCAGTTCAAGTTGAGGCACGCCCTGTGTTTCAACAGCCATGGCTAAAAAATCATCTATTATCTCTTTTTTTTTGTAAGGTGTTAAGATATACCTACTTTCATCAATATATTCAACTTTTGCTCGTAAAACTAACGCTACCGCTATTTTACTCAACCAGGCCTGATAGTTCTCCAACTACTAACACCAAACAAACGTTACCTAGCAACAGGTGGGTCGTGTTGGCCACTGTCATTGGTCGGCGAAACGTCCTCGCTGCCTTCATGTGCTGTCGGTTTTTTGATTTATCATAAAAGGGGTGCACGATCCACTGGCTATATTAAAATATGACGTTAGGGGACAAATCTAGATGGAAACAACTTCATGCCCTACTGTGTCTTTGCTCGTGGTAAAGACCGATATAGTGTACTCTTTAATCTGTGACCTAACATTACACTAAACCTGAAAAGACAACTAAAATCCTTACAGGTTACTGTAATTTTTTTTTCAAGTAGGCAACATGAGGCAGAATTGTTTGGTACAAAATAACAGACGCCACACACAATTAGCACAATAATATGTATTTAAGATTGTAGGGGGCCCATTGTGTTGTTACTATGCAGTGAACTACAGCATGTATCTGTTTATTGACAGTTAGCTAACATGAATGTAGATATTACTATTGTAAAGATAAATCAATGGATTACATAACTACACAATAAATATATATGCTATACATATCAATATAAAATAAAACTGAAATAAAAAATATATATTATACTTATATTCATTTTAATTTTACACAGCTAATGTCAGAGGAAAACCGCTGTTCAAACCACTGTTGAACATTAAAAGCTTGCACTTCTGGCCACACTGCAATCAGTGAGCAGCAGGTGTTTTCCATTAGTGGTGAGCGTAATGTAATGTACCTAGGGAGAATAGTGTAACTGCTCTGAGTCAGCATAGTATTAAACATTCCGTGAAGGTTTAATTATTTAAAAAAAAAACTTTATGTAAGAGTACAAAAATTGTCTATTTTTGGCATTTAACTGTTTATGACGGGCAATTGGCTAAAAAATGAAAAAAGAAAGTAAAATGTCCTTTTATCAACTGCAGTAAGAAAACCACTGATCTACTGGTATGGACTGAACCATTCACGAATCTTGTGTTGGTTAACGTTTGTGTGCGTTCTATGATAATCACCACTGGAAGGCAGACATTAACTCAGATTTAGTCAAGACTGTAGTCTAGCATCTCCATTAATCATACAGTTGAGACTTGGTCCACATTTTATCTAGTATCAGTTTGGTTGCATGTCAAATAAGAGTTTCAGACCTTCTGGCAGGGAAACTCTGCTTTGGTTGTGACAGAATTTTTGGTTAATAACAAATAGGAATTCATTCCATGATATGAGATATTCTTCAACATTGTGTTTAAATAGCCATTATAGTCAATTAACAGAACAGAACATTAATTTTAACTGCCAACATAGTTCAACACCACTGATGCTAGAAAATGTAAATTTTGGCTTTGATCAATAAAGATGCTGAGAGAAAAAAAGCCAATCTGAAGCCTAAGTGTACTAAGAATTTCTAACTGATATTTTGTGGACAAATAACAAAGCAAGCAGTAAGGTGAATCGTGAAGCTTCAAAGTCAGTCAATTACTATAAATGAGTACATTTTAGCTTGACTGTGGCTCCATGAACATTGTTTAAAGATGAAATGTCCTTTCTATAAAGATCTCATTTCTATTTTCAACTGCTAGGATCCTCAGTGGGTCCATCAAAACCTGATATGTCTTTGGATGTGTCCATAGACATCTGTCTGTGTGCGTGTGTCCTCCGGTGTCTGCTAAGAGAATGGCTCCATGAAAACCTGCGACCACAGGTGAGGCACAGATAGGGTCTTTCTCCTGTGTGTGTCCGCTGATGTTTTGTCAGTGACTTGTACCGCGTGAAGGTTGCCCCACATTCATTGCAGATGTATGTCTCGGACTTAATATGAACATTTTGTTCATGTTCTTTCATGTTGCCCAGCTGTGAGAAGCCTTTACCACATACGGGGCAAAGATGTGGTTTCTCTCCCGAGTGGATCAAACCATGAATGTTCAAATCTTGACGAGAATAAAATCCCTTTGCGCAGATAATGCACTTGTATGGTCTTTCCCCTGTGTGGCTCCTCATGTGTCTTTTAAGCCCTTCTGAGCGGGAGAAGCAGCTCTCACACAGGGTGCATCTGAAAGGTTTCTCTCCAGTGTGGGAGCGGAAGTGGCGACGGAGCTCTGAGGCCTTGAAGAAACACATCCCACAGTCGGCGCAGCAGTGAGGCTTTTCTGGCTGCTCCTCATGCGTCTTTTCGTGTGCTTTGCAGTGACCTGACTCAGAGAACCCTTTTCCGCAGACTGAGCAGGTGAAAGGCTTCTCCCCAGTGTGAATTCGCTTGTGACGGACAAGTTTGTTAAGTTTACTGAACGTCTTCATGCAGTATGAACACTGATGAGGCACCTTCGGTTTCTTTGAGTGTGTGTGCTTGTGTCTCTCTAACTTTGAAGGTCTGTTGAACACTTTTCCACAGTCAGGACAGGGGTGCTTGTTAGTCCTATTGTGGCAATTCTGGTGTCGGATCAGCTTCTCTTGTTGTGTGAAACTCTTATCACAATGCTGACACTGATGAAGAGTCTTAGGCTTCCTCATGTGTACGGGTTTGTGCCTCTCTAGCTTCGATGGTCTGTCAAATACCTTGCCACAGATGGAGCAAGGGTAACACTTGTCTGATATGTTGCTCTCTGGCTGTTTGGAGTTCTTGGGCTCAGTGGCAGTGGAAGCATCATTGGAATCTGATTCTGAGATTACCTTCACGACGACTTCTCCTGGACCTGAGGAACAATCACATCAAAGAATATCCTCTGAATACTGTACTGAACAAACAGACTGAAAGAAATCTCAGCAGAATATGATTATTACCTTTTATCAGTGACTAATATTAGATAATGATTCAAATAAAGTGAACACACAGAGGAAACAGAAGTGGGATTCAACTGAATCTGTGACAAACATCTGCAATCCGTGTTTAGGGTTGCGAGGTAATCATTTTACTTTACTGAATGGACGTTCAATCATCTGCAATGTAACACTTTTAGTACATATTTAAACCTAGTGCAGAGCATCAGATAACTGAATTGTTACTTGAATGTTGACCAAAGACATACAAAAATACAGCATCAACACTTACTTTCCTCTGAAGATCCTGTTTTAGGGACAGATGCAGTGTCTGGGCCCATGACTGCAGCCTATTTACATACAACACATAAACAGACACAAAGAGAGAAAATGGATTGTTGAACAGATGTGTATAATATTGCCTGACCGACATTGGACATATGCACCGATGTATCTGCAATAAGCTAATATTGGCCGATTTATCAGTCTAGCTTTAATGTATAACGAATTGAAAGGGTATAAAAATAGCAAAAGTACAACATTTACAAGTTGAAATATTCACACTAGATTACAGATATTTCCTTTCCATGCAAAAGTGTATCTTACACTTGGGAAATCATAATTTATAGTTTGGCATATTTCTGCCTTAACACCCAAAGACCTGGTGCCATGGTGTAGATGTGTGAAGTACATACTGACTTCAACAAGGTCTTGTTACACTACAGCATGTTTTGCATGGCAGAGTTCAGTTACTTGGGTCAAGTAGTGTTTTTTTATCATTTGCAGGTCGCTTTGTTGTCCAGAATATTAGACTCTATCCTAATCTTGCTGCTATCTGACAACCAGAAATGTGGTGTGTTGGATAATGAGGACACCACAGAGGTGCATTTGAAGCAGAACAATCCAGCTGTTCTCTCATACTATCAGCCAGTCTTATCTGGAAGTTTTCAGTTTAATTATTATCATTTCTTAGCTACCGTATGGAGTATTAATATGAATGGAAAATTATCCGGAGATAAACCCAGGTATAAAGAGATGCACAGGATGGCCTTCTTTGACAGATACCCAGCAGCTCTGAGGCAGGGTTAAGCAGCCACAAAGTGGGTTATTTCTATAGCACCATAGCCTGTTGAGATAAGATACTATTAATACGATCCACCACACAGCTGTTTAGCGTAGCTATTTATAATGCTAATAATGCTATCAAACTGCACACTAGCACTGTGTAATTTATTTGAGGAAGGTGGAGGAAATAAGAGACGAATCAATGCTAAACGATGGAAATGTAATAGACGTTACAGAATGGCTCTCGAATTGGAAAGTAGCCAGACCATATGTTGATTATATGATGTATCTAACATCTGTAAATGGGCAGGGCGACTAAGCTGCAATGTTTTTGAACTGAGTTTAGCGTGCCCCGGTCTCATGACAGAGAAGCCCCAACCGTTGTATGGTTGACGCAAGCTATTTTATTGCTGAAGTGGCGTTACAAATTGAGGGTAGATGATTGTTTATCTGGGACACACATGCACACAGAAAAAGCTAGGTAACGTTAGCTAATTTTGCTAAAGCTAACGTTGTTGTCGCGTTAGCTAACACAGCCGTGTAAGATTAAGCAGGGCATATAAGATTGAGTCCCACCTCTCTAATACTCCTTAAAACCGAAGGTTGTCACATCTTTTGTCCGCAACGTTTTAAATGTAACCTAATTCACATGTAAGGATAGCCTGTCGCTGCAGCTTGCTACACAAGCTAACGTTATAGCAATGTGGAGTTGATGTTGATGCACGTTCCCTTGTACGATACCTTCAAATACCCCACGTAAATTCGGTGTTTAAACTCTTTATGAGGAAAGCTGTTATTGATTTCTATTTTATTTTACTGATCATGTGCCACATACCTGCGTTGTGCTGTGTATTAGAACGATGAGAAAAAAAAGTACGCATTATGTACCACATGGTTTTTAATCTAAAAATAAAATGTGTCGACCAAGTTAAACAATAAACAAAGATACAGTAGACACACCCAAATCATAAGCTGATTTAGAACTGAATACAGACCTACAGGTATTTTCGTTGTTGACATCGTTTATATTATCTGCACTACACGTCTTTTTGTCAGTACTCACAACAAACAAACAAAAGAAAACACGTTTTCCCAGTTCGGATTCCCCCGTTAACCCTTAGTTCCAACAGCACTAGAACGCAGCAAAGGTTTAATAAACCTGGGACCCACAAACCGCACAGTATGTACAATGGCACCTACTGTACGTGATGTGTGCACTGTACATAGGATATTATAACTATCAGATCATTTTAACAACAAACAAACAAACTTGCCCACGCACATACACATAAATATTTACAGGCCTACATACCTTATTAGTAATAGATGTATTGACAATTTCAGGATTTTGCACTCAGAGAGTGAAGTAAAAATATTTTTTCAGTCTGAAACTCATTTGCTTTTGACTCCTTTACATATACAGTAAAAATATAGTGTTCACAAGAGGTCACATTAGGTTATTACACATTGAGAGGACAAACAACTGATCATCACTTGATAGAAAAGTGCATGTAGTTTAATTGTGTATCAAATGCAGATAAACTGCGAAATAATAAGAAAACTTAAATTACTGCCCAGCAGTTGTATGCCTCCACCAACCAGTCAAGTTACAGTTTACATCCATGTCTGTCCAGACTCATATAATATAGGTAGTGAATAATTGGAAGGAAGTGAATGAAAAGGTATATTGTACTATATTATATTATATTATGCATATACTGTATATAATGTATATTTGGCTAAATGGAACTTATTACTATATTGATGATAAATATGTATGATTCCAGTGAATATACATTGTTAAACTGATTAATGAAGGATTATCATAGATGTATTGGCTTAACAGGTACACATGTACATGATTACTATGTGAAGATGGATTTTTAGAAAGCCCATACAGTGCTAGTTATTGTTTACTCATTGTCTCATCTCAGTCAACATATGTGTGTGTGAAATCTGGAATCGCCCAGTTCATTCTTAAATTATGGATAAAAAACGATTTTGAGGTCACAATGACCTTTGACCTTTGAGTCAAAAGTGTCAACAATTCATTGTCCAACCAACTGGGAAATATGGTCATCAATTCTGGAGGCCCAAAACGTGTTTTGTGAGGTCACAGTGACCTTGACCTTTGACCTTTGACCACCAAATTCTAATTAGTTCATTTTTGAGTCCAAGTGAACGTTGAACAAGTCCATTGAAACAGCATGAAAAAAACTGGTTCAGGGTTTGCCAAAAGATGCAAAGTTACAAGGCTGCCCTCCCATTATTTTACTGAGAGGGAAAACTGAGAAAAGGAAATAGAGTTCTGGATGCCCCACACTTCCAGGGCCTGGATCTTGAAATGTCCCTTGCTGAGTGGGATGCTCTTGAATGTGTCACAAGGCTCTGAGCATCCTCCCTCCAGGTCTTCCTGTAGGTAGAGAGCGTGGCCCCCATCGCCACCTAAGAGAGGGCACATCACACATCAGCACAGTGTTAACAATCCCAAGTCAGCTGACATGTTGACTAGATGTTTTTTCTAAAGACACGTTCTATTCTTCTATCAATATGTCCAACTGACATACCGACAATGAGCTGACTGTCACTGCCCGCTATGAACATGGAGGCTTCTTGTTCCTTCGGTCTCTTTGGCTCTTTGGCAGTCATGGGTTCCTCTGATGGGGCTGTGAAGGGGATCGTCAGGTAACTTGGGTCCTGGGGGGTACCAGCAGGACAAGTCAGAGTTATGGTGGAGGCGATGGGGGAGCAGCCACTACTGGATACCTCAGAGGAGGCACCGTTGCTGGCTCGAGCCTGCTGAGGGGAAACCCTTCTGGTCATAATGTTGACCATAGGCTGCTGGTAGCGCTCCATGTTGGGTCGAAGCTGAAAGAACAAGCAAATTTCTTGTTTGACACTCGTTGCAGTTTAAGAGGAATTCCAGTGAATGATAATAAAGATACTTTATATGAAGTTGACACAAAATCCTGACTTGATGCCTGTTACAGAAAATCTGAATATGACGTACCAGAGTTGAATTCAAGAAGAAAAAGCAGGAATATGACTCACCGTAAAAACAAAACATTCTCCAGTTCCGAAATATGTAAGTCCCTCAGGGTCATGCTTTCTTCTTTCTATCATATCTGTTGACAGGAAGGCACCAAAGACCTGAGAAATGAGAAATACTAATATTTCAGTACCATACAAAATGTATTCCAAAAACAAATAATTATTATCAATAAGACATCTAAGGTTAAATTAAAAGGAAAAGCACATGTAGCAAAATTATCAGATGTATCCCAATATATTATGTTATCTAATGTTACCTCTTCATCCACGGTTTTTATAATCAACACCGCTGGTTCGTGTCCCTCCACATGTGAATAGAATCTATATGAGAGAAAAAAACATAACCATGTGTTGTTTTTAACATCCTCATATACTACAAAGCTCACTGTATCTGCACTCTCTATATTATTTGAAGAGAACATTTTGTATCTTGAAGAGTCAAGATTGCAACGTTAGCAATTAAAATATCTTTCCATATCCAACTAGTATGTAGCTGAATCTCAGTCATGAGCTGTTGTTTGTTTCATTCAAGATGGGACGAAGTCAGGAATATAATAGACTTTGGAATCACTAATTTACTTTGTAGTGGATATGCAATTAACAATCAAAAATTTGTTGTCAGTAATAATCAGAATTCTTAGCATTTTTTTTAACTGTGTGTGTCAAAATAAAACCAGTTGAACACTCAGTTAGGAAGTTTCAGCTTGAGGTATTTTCACTATTGTCGCTTGACTCTCACACTCAAAGCAAACATGTTGATAGTGACAACACACTGCCTCTTTCTGTTATGCAACTAGACCTGATAATGTTTTTCCCTGCTGGAACATGTTGTTCAGCAGCTATTGATCCATAAAGACCTGGCCTCGTTTTATAATGCATGTATGAACAGACAAAATTTAAATATATGAAGGTTTTTGATATATGAAAGAAACACTTCTTTACATAATGCATGCCTGTGAAGTAACAACTCATCAGTTCTTTGTCTCCCAGATGGTTTCTCAGTGGGATTACAGTATTGAACAAAGGTTACTTACGAAGCAAGGCTTCTTCCATGTTCGGCTGTATTAAACAGCCTAATGGGACTGAAAAGGGCAAAGCGCTCGGGTATCCAGGCCCAGACGACTCTCATCTCAGTCCCTGTCACAACACTGGAGGTGAAGTTGTTAAAGTCCACCGTCTCAACCGACTGCCTTTAGGAACATAAAAATAGCTATGATGAGAATGTGAGAATATGAAACTTAAATAAGATAAATGTGAGCAGTTTTTTCAGCATGAATGACTATATTTAGCCATCTCATACACCACATGAAAAGTCCTTTACAAAACATAATTCATTATACACATATTATAAACTTACTGTAAACAGATTCCTTTTCTTCTATTTCAAAAATGTTTCTTACAAATTTGCCTCTCACTGGCTGTTCTGTATCAATTTCTATTTGAACCCACCTCTTCTGGTGTATGCTGACACCTTTTTGCATGAGGGAGTCCTTATTGGCGTTGAACAGGAGGTTGAGCTCTCTCCGTGTGGCCATTGGAATCATGAAGGCCCTCTCCAGAAGCTTCTCAGCCGTGCAGTGGCGAGCTACGTTCTGCACAAACCTTTTCATATCCGTTCTGAAGTCCTCCACGTATGCCACTCGAGATGACACAGATACTTTGTAGAGGCTGAGCAAAGCCAACGCCACCCTGCGAAGAATAATTGTGAAATGCTTTTACTGTATTGTAGTAAGTAAGTAATGGATACATGATGAGGAATCACACATTCAGATAGAAGGAATTTGTGACAATGCAGCAGCAACAAACCTGTAGAGGACCTTGTAGCCCTCCAACAGGTAGACATCCAGCACTCTGATGGCATATGTGAATGGAAGGTCAGCGAATATCCACATGATCCAGTCAGAGTAAAACTCAAAGAGGTTCTGGTGAGAGCTGGCGATCAGCTTACGGATGCCTCTGCAACACTTGTTTGCAAGGTCTCCAAATGTCATACAGGAGGCGCGGTAGGTGAGGAAGGTCTGGTCGATGTACCGCTTGTTGGGGTCATTGTAGCTGATGAGTCGGGACACGCTGTGAAAACACTCAGCTTCATCCTGGCTGAAGTGGAGGATGAGGGAGACCAATTCAGGCAGGATGGGGCAGAAGTTCATTTCTGGGAAGTATATACCGAGGCAAAGAAGGATCTTTTTAACAGTGTTCAGGCCTGCTTTGTTGAGACAGTATCTGCAAGAGAAGAACAAGCAACATCTCACTTGATCGTATTCCAATCCAGCACAGCTTATATGCACAGTAATAATACATTTTCTAATATTTATATCTATATTTAAAGCTCCACTTTGTGAGACTTTTATGTGAAAGTATACAAACAAATATCATCAGCCATGCTTACATATGATGAGGGCACTTTATGCTTTTCACGTTTGTTCTTTTGCTTGTTTAAGGTCTGTTATACTAATTTCACTGGAATATGTTGTCACATTCGCTGAAAAATGTTTTTTAGGAAGCAACTACTGTGTACAACATGTTTTAAATAGTTTTTTATATAGTATGACATGACTATGATACATAAACCCATTATTCCATAAAAGTACCTGGGTATTTCCACTGCCTCCATGTACTCTGGAACTAGATGGGTGCAGATTTTCTGTTCTCCAAAGAGCTTCTTGACCAGTTCATAGTAGACATCTCTGTCTGGAGTGACAGACCCACTGCAGATATAACATCAGTCCACATTCAGATTAAATGAAAATACACATGTTGATATGGCAAAGGTCACATCAATTCCCCCAAACGTATATATGTATGTCTTAATGACAGAAAATATATTTTTAAAACTTTGATTTTATGAAATTCAATGTCTTCAAAAGTCTTAACCTGGAATTGATACTGTGGATGATGTGATAGTAAGCTTTGGCCCTCAGCGTATGGGGCATGGCCCAGAATCCTTCTCGGCCCATAGTTTTCAGCTGCTGGTGATCGCTCTTCAGGATCTGCCGGTATCTTTTTGCGGCTTCAGGGTCGATCTTCTCCCAGTCCACAAACTGTCCATACTTCATCCCGGAGTTGGAGCTAATTTCCCAGTTGTCAGACTCAGAGATGGTGATCATGGACACTGACTTGAGATTGCCTTTACTGCCTGAACAAAATATATATATATATATATATATACATTTAATATTTTTTCTCCCCTGAACATTGTAAATAGACTCCAATTTTCAAAAAAATATTCCCATCACGCTATTATCAAAAACATTATTTCAGTACCATGAAGTTCTTTTGATGGTGAGTGCTTGTTTGGTTTAGACTTGGACTTCTTAGAGGTGACTCGAACACCAGCCCCCTCCCCTTCTCTCTTTTCCTTTTTGTTCACTTGATACTGGAGTAGGGAGCTTTCCCTCTGCCTCAGCGGACTGCACCTTGTTGAGTTTCCCATGTCACAGTCAGGGTAAAGCTCTGACGTCTCGTAACTGTAAAAGGACCTGGGGAGCAGTCGATTAATATCATTATTATGCATTCAGTAATAATTACATCTCTTTTTAGTTCTTTTTTGTGTTGGGCATGGTCTGTCTGTTATCCAATTTTGCCATAACATTAAAACACAAATCCACATAAATATAAGTAAACATGCCTCTTGCTAAATAAAAAACAGCACAGGTCTTTAAGTTGAAAGTGAAAACATACCTGGAGCGAGGTCTTAGATAGGTTTCCTCCGTCTGTATCTGCACGCCATAATTCTTATTGTCCTCTGGACTGTAATAGGAGTGAGACCTTTGCCTGCTTCTGCCTCCTGCCATAGAGCCCAGGTCTTGGTCAGAGGATGTGTGCATTGAGATCGAATTCATGTTTCCACAATTGGAGAACTCTGGCGTTCTCGAAACATGAATCATCTCAAGTCTTATTCTTCAAAGAAATGCACGTTGGAAGGTGATGGGTCTCTTGTTACTAGCTGCATGTTCTGAGGATCAGGGCTTTATATAAGCCTGTGGGCTGTGTCCATGTGATGCAAGCTATAGTGGTATGGTTTGTCTGTGGTGATTTCAACCATTGAAAGTGAAAAATTCCACTGATTTTTTTCTTAACTTTGGCAAAATACAGTATATCATTCTGAGAAGTAACAGATAAATAATAAACATTTCCAGATCACATGACAAAACACAGGCACTTTTTAAAAACACATTAAGTGTCCTTCAAATAACCTTTCTCACTGCAATGTACATAACTGTTAAATACAGTACAGGTTACACACACATACATGCTCACTTTCCACAATAGACTGTTCATTGCCGTTGCAATTTACAAATTGCTTGAATTGAATTTTTCTTTATTTTTTACAGGGACACATATCAAAACAGAATAAGGTCATCAGAAATAGGAGGGCAGTCATGTAGATGTTGGTTTTTCTGTGAAACTGCTTCATGCATAGCATCATAATGCCAAATGAGTCTATTCCAAGAACTCTTCTACAGCTTATTATTCTACACAACACATATATGTTTTGATCCAAACAAAACTACTGTTTGGTTATGAAACATAAAACCTCTACAAGTACTTATCTCATATGTGGGCTCCACATGTAACGGAGTTGAAAAACAAACTCTTTAGTCCCATGAGTGGAAAAGACATGCTGTCGTTCCTTTGTGTGAATTTCCATGAAAGCTGGGATAATACAAACTCAGATTTGTACTTTGAGTAAAATGTACGAAGTGAAAAGCGGTTAAAATACATACATGGGGGCCCATATTGTGACAACGTCTATGAGGACTGTGACGAATGCACCATAGTATTCTTAATTTCTGTGTATCCTGTCAGGCTGTTCTGAGACAGTTATATTACTGATCATCATCTGTGATAGCTGTTAACATATCACTAAATGTTAGAGCTGTTTTCGGACTTGGATGTTGATGTTGACAGTATTTGTTTGAAAGGAAGGCCCATTAAATAAGTTAGGTATTTATTAAATTAAACATTCCTCTTTTTATCAGTATGACAAAGATTTAATAGTGTTTACTGAATTTAATTGCTCCCAGAAAAGCCTTAAACATAGTTATGTTTAGACAATGCATGCTGACCTTCTGAAAGCTCCTTTTGATTTACCTTTTATTGTTTTGGGTTTTTTTTTACTGTAGAACTGAAAACGGCGGCCCTAGACTCAACTGTTCCTCGCAGTGTGCCGTAGTGACGTCACACCCAAACAAGCGACAGTTTGCTGGTGATTACTGCCGGATGGTTTAAACTAAGTGAATTTTCTCTTCATAGCCAACTTAAATCGTAATGTCTCAGGATCCCTGGTAAGTAATGTGTTAGAAGTTTACAATAAATTAGATCAACTGCATTATTAACTACAACAAATGACGTTACTAACCCAGATAAGTTAGCTAACGTTACCCTGTCTGCATCCTGCTAGCTAAAGTGGTAGCTAGCTCTTACCTCTTATTAAGATTAACATTAACAAAATTTATCAGTATGGCGGGTTAGGGTTAGGAGGGAATTCGTAGTTATTAGGCACTATTCTTCTATTTACTATTCAGATTGAAACTTTGTAACGTTAGTAGAATCGAAAGAGGAAAAAGGCAGTGCTAAAAATGTCATATGATTAATGTTAAGCTTGTGCTCATTCTCTGATATTTTACCCAGCTAAACTAAACCATAATAACACATATAATAACCATACATACGTATATTAGCGCTGTATAACAAACTAATGGTACTGCTCCGAGGCTCTCATTCTGCTTTTTCAGCAGCCAATGGTATACTTGTTTAACAACATTAAACTCGAGCATCAAAAAAGACCAACGAGTTACATAAAGCCCTCTGACAGTACTGAACCCTGAACATTATGAGCTAACTAACCAAACTAGCTAGTATTTACTGCATTGTATTGTAAGGTATGCTTAAAGTACAGTTATTATATTTTTGTAGTTTGCACAACATTAGGAAACAGATAAGTCATGTGTCTTCACCCTGTACAAATCCACGGACCAGTGATTCATTCGTTTGCTTTGTTCATTACCACATTAACCACATAACATCACAGGGATCTCTCTATCTTGCTCCATAATTTAGCCGTGGCTGCTGTTTGTCATGAGTCAGTAATGACAGGTCAATTCACAAGACATCTCTATCCCATTCATTGATCTATAGGTTACAGAATTATGATGCCACTTGTCGCTTGGCACAGGAAATAGCTGAAAATATTCATGAACGGAACAGGCAACAGAGAACAGGGGGCAACCCTGCAAAGGTAAGGTGTTACATTCAAGTGGCATGATCTACAATTTTCTCCTGAAATAGTCAGGTTTCTCTTGTTGTCAGTTGGTGTGAATATCTTCTGTCTTTTCAGATCAACATGACACTACGGGCATCACTGCAGAAGCTCAAACAGAATATTTCCCAGCTTAAAGAGGGCTTGTTGCGAGCATCATCAACTCGGCGCATGTATCCTTTCTTCTGAGAATGCTCCAGGCAGTGAAGTCATGCGATGGAGATTACATTTTGGGCTGGAGAGTTTCCTTTGCTTGCAGTATCAGTTGTCTTCCTATAGAGGGCATTAGAGTGTTTTGAAAGTGAAGTGTTTCCTATTAGAAAGGTTTCTGTGTTCGTGGGTTAATTCCAAACTGACCCAAAGACAAGGAGCATCCTCTGTAAAGTTGACCTTTTGCATTACCTTAACATGGCTTCATCAGAATGCAGTCAGAAGCTGATAGGAGGCAGAACCTTATTGATGACCTGCTAACCAGAGAGAAGCAGCTCAATGCCACCTTCAAGGGAGATATCACAGAACCTGAACCTTCCAGGTATTCAAAACTAGGCAAATTATTTAATCAAACCAACTGAGAGGAAAAGTTAGTAAAGACACTCTTTTCAAATCTCATTAAGCTTTCTCTTTTGCTATGAGTGGGTTCACACATAGGACTACATTTTGACAATTAGAAATTAACATGTTTATAATCAATGTGGTACTTCACTTCAGTTCATTGTAGTAGTTTACTTGTCCCCCTCCTTGTGGCCCCTGTAGCTGGTAGGCATTCGATGACTTTTACATTACATTACATTTATTTAGCTGATGCTTTTAACCAAAGTGACTTACAATAAGTGCATTCAACCATTATGAATACAATCCAAAAATTACAAGAATATTGCAAGTACATCGACTTCATCAAATATGCTGAACTGAGCTTTAAGTGCTAAAACAATAAGAGATAGGAGCTCGTTCCACTATTGTGGAGCCAGGGCTGCAAACCGTTGTGATTTTGTTGAGCGTTGGCTGGGCCCCCCTTGTAGTGAGGGAGTAGCAGAACATAGTGGACGGGCCGGGGGATGATTGTCCACAGAAACCATTGGCGAGCGTGAACCTTTCTCATATGTAGGATTTCTTAAACTACTAAGCCACGCTGCCTCCTCAAATAATCTATCCTCAGATCCTTGACTGGTGCTTTTCTTAGAGCACATTCATATTGAAAAAATATTCTGGGACAGCCAGCTTGTTGCTTAAGTAGTGGAAGAAAATTGTGGAATATTTCTCCACAATCTTTGCCTGTCACTGTCAGTCGGTGTCAGAATGGCCAAACCAAGCATCACCCCATGATGCTTCAGGGTGCATCCTGCTCAGAACATGCCACCTTTCATTGTGTAATTTTCCTCTCTGAGATCTTTTTTTATAATATCTAGCGCTGGTCGCCCAATTAAAAATAATGAATCCTCATTCTCTTGTCTATGTCCTTGACCAGAGAGGTCATAGGCTCTGTTCTCTGCTTTGATGATATGTCACCGGTCACTAACTTTCTGTGAAAGTCTTTGTACATCCGGTGTGACCCATGTGCCGTGACCTCTCTCTGTGCTATCACTTGGAAGGAAGTCTGTCTGTCTGCCATTTTGACAGGGCGCTTAACTTCATAGCTAATTCTTTTTCATGAGGAGATTTGCTCGCTTTGCACTGTTGATCACACATTTGGCACCTCCTGAAATGGACACACACACACTCACACTCATTCATATGGATGTACGTGTGTGTGTGCCTTAATGAACAAGGATGGAAGTAGTGAGTTTACAGTTTATAACTCTCCACTGAGCATTTATTCTACTGCTTGTGGAGCTAATCAAAGGGCTGGATGCCACAGCTTATCAGATGATGAAGGGGATCATCATCTGATGGCATGTCAATGTGACAGCTTTGAAAACCTCAGGCAGCGGGCAGTCATTACTTTGGGTAATGTTTGACCTTGTCTCGCCCAGGTGATGTTTATTTGGACAGGAAGAGGAAATGTCATGTTGTTAACTTCCTCTGGTTTCTCATGTCTGTTTTATAAATGTGTGTTTGTTAGATGGCAGCTCCATGTTGTTTTTACATTGTTGAGGCGTTTATAGAAAAGTCCACTTAGATGTTTTTTTTGCAGAGTAACTGAAATGACAATAGAATGAAACCAGGCATCACTGTCTCATCAGATCAGTAGACTTTATTGATGTCTTGATGTGAGACTGCCGTTCTCTGATATCTTTCACAAGCTTTGGTTTTGGGATTGATCTACTTAGCGGTGCTTTGCACAGGCTTTCATCTTTTTAGAGACCACACACCCAATTACATAAAAGGCTCTGTAAAAAAAATCTCAAATGACATTTGCTAATAAATTTACTTGGCAAACTGTAATCATGTGGCCGTATGGTTTTTAGTTTGCTCAGTGAGACCTAACTTTAATAGTGATATGTGGTGGGTAATTTGGATTTGTGGGTAGGACCCATTCCCACTGTGTGGTCTCTGAGGACAGAATGTGGGAGGGGGTGGATTGGCCATGCTTGGATAATCTAAGCCGCTCTTTTTTTTCTTTTTTTTGTGAGAACTTTGGGTAGAAGAAAAGGCATAGAGGTTACAGAGGAGACTTTAATCTATCCCTGAAACAATACATTCTGAGCATCTCCATTTCAGACTAAGCAAAAGAAGGACATGGCGCCTACATTTGAAGGCTCAGTTCACCCCGTTGCCCCTCAGACCCACCTTTCCTTTATTATTCACTAACCTTTCCTTTGTATTTGATTGCACTGGAAATAGTTGTAATTAGTTAAATCTCGCCTGTCCAAGTCGTTCAGTCAGGATCTGGGTCCTCAGGCCCCGATGGCGGCAGTCTAGTGCAAGAGATGTGCCTGACTGATTTTGGCGCTCCCCACTGACTGGTTAATTGGATCTTCACACACTGGGCACTTGCATGGAGGATGTGGACGGCTGGCACACAGTCTCATAGTAATCAAACATGTCAGAGAGATTAGAGCGAGGGCCTTGTCTCACCTACTCGTCTGATGGTATCAGCCTCAGCTAGACCACATTGTGAATGGTCTCACAATGCTTTACTTACCACTTCAAAAACAGCTTGAATTAGTGACCACACTGAGATGCATGAGTTGGGGTGAGATGAAAGTAAAAAAGCAAGCAAAAGCAAAAGAAAGAGATTAACCAAAAAAGCATTTACTTTTGAATTTGAAAGATCAGGTTTAAATGTACCAATGAAAGACTGAATTATTAGCTGAACTTCAAAACCCCAGCAAAACAGTTTAGTATAGTATGATTATTATTTCCTCGGCTCTTAATGGATTGGATTTCAATGCGTCCTCAATGCGTCCTGGATGCATTCACACCTGTACTTGGAGCTGTCCACCTGTGATCGGATCACCCAAGACTCCAGGTGTTGATTCCAGGTGTAAACAGGGCCTTAGTCACTGATAAGCCTACATGTGGCTCAGGTCACTTATCCTGGGCTTGACCAACAGAGGACTTGCTCCCAGCAGACCTGGTTAAATCTAGCCTCACACAGAGATTCTGAACCCGTCATCACAAGACAGCCACGGGGGAGGGGGCGTCTGAACACAGCTTTAAGCTATTAGCAGAAGAATAGCTTTTAAACCACACAGCGGTGTTTAGCACAGCACAGTACAGTGCAGAGAGCTCTCTGGTCTGTCACTTTGTCAGAGCCAAACCTCCCCAGCAGTCAGCAGTCCTGTGACAGATTAACATGCACTGTTTACACTCTGCACAAGCTAACCTGGTATTTGTAAATCGTTCAAAAAACTTAAAAGACAAAATGAGTAAATAAATATTTTTTTCTGGGATCTAAAGGGTTTTGTTGTCATGAAATGTTCAAAAGAGTACAGTATGGAAAAGGGAACATGCCTGGTACAGATGTGTTTGCTGTTACAGTTGTACAGATGTGCATAGTACTCCTATCCCAACCAGGCATTTTGACTGTGTTTACTTACATAAGTAGAAGTCACTGATGCATGATGAGTGTTTTATACTTGTGTGCTGGAATGGTGATTGACAGACAAAAAGAGCACTTTTACCATCTATTTTCAGTTTTAGTGCAATGTTATTGATACTTAAACAGCTGCTGCTCTGCTTTTGGGTAGGAGTAGCAATTTCATGGTCTCCAAAACAAACTTTTATTTTTTATGATGGTTCTCTTGTTTAAAAAAATGTTTGAACAACAGTCGTGAAACATTTTGGAAAGTAAGTATTGGTCTGATGATGTTTCACAGGTCGACATTGATGGGCCAAGGGGCAGGAGCAAGTCGAGGTGTTGCGGCGAACCCCTGGCTGATCAACGAAACAGAGGAGACCAGAGGGCTGACCTTTGGAGAGATCAAGCAGCAGCAGCAACGAGTTATTGAAGGTAATTACATGATTGAATAAAGGTAAATGAACTGCGCTTTGCGCTTTTCTACCTTAACACACAAAGTGCTTTACAATTTGCCTCTGATTCACCCACTGACACACACACACCGATGGTGCCAGAGCTGCCATACAAGGTGCTGGTCCAAAAATTGGGAGCAATTTGGGGTTCAGTGTCTTGCTCACACACATCGACATTTGGACTGGTGGAGCGAACCCTGCAATTAGTGGACGACCAGCTCGACCTCCTGACGACACCTGCCCCGAATAACAGTCAAGACTGATAAGATTCTCAGATACACTGCTTGTCTCTCTGAAATGAGAGTATGTTCCATTGCGTGATCAAGCAGCCATGTTTGGTTTTGCTTCTTTTTGATAAAATTAGCACCAAGACCAAATATGGGTATAACAACCATCTAAAGCGTTAACAATATCCTGCATCACTGGGATAATATTTGTATATATCTCATATTTGCCCTCATTTGTACTTCTCCAACAAATACAGTATGGCAGTCCCACCATAGACATGTGTAACATCTCTTAATGTGTGTGTGAAATGTATGCACATTACCTTCTGTCTGTCTAGTGCACATAAGAATGCATTTCCAGTAAAACACAGTAAACAAAGGCAGTTGTGTTGGTGAGAAGAGTATTCTAGACACAATGGGATTTGTATTAAAGTAGTATTGGCCATGCTGATGTATGCTAACATATAAAAGGTGATCATCATAATTCAAATCTAGAAAATCTACTGTAAGCCCACGCCTGCTTTTTCCTGTTTCCTGAATGGCTCCGACATGACTTGAACGCCCAGACGTTAGTTCACCTGACTCCTTGTGACACTTCATTGCTATGTCTCCATCACGGCTCTGGTTATTGTCAATTGGGATCAGAGATTCCTGTTAAGACAGTGAAACCAAACCACATGGAGGTTTCTAGTCCCCTGTGGGATTTCTGGTGGAGTTGGGTAATGGTGAGCGTTTGAACCTGCGGTCATAAAAAAATTCCAGTGGTAGAGAGTGTGTCAAACTTGGAAACCTACAGAGGCCAAATCTTTTCTTTTTTTCCTTTTCCTTTCTTTTCTCTACTCGTCTTTTCAGCCTCACTGTTTCTCCTCTCCACCTTGGCCTGCTGCAGTTATAATAACAGGAGTAAGGCTGAGTGGGGTAAAGTACTGAATGACTCACATGTGGCACTGAGCTGAGCTGAGCTGGACCCCAACAGCCTGTCATTTCTATTTCCCAAATAGTTGCCTCATTACATCGCAAGTACTGTAACTGCTCCCTTCTTACAATTGGCTTTTTCAAAGGTTACTTTACTATAACCTGCTAAATTTGACATAGATTCTTGTGCGTACACGTTTATCACATCGATTTCATTGTTGCAATGTAATGTATTTGTCTTGAGTCTTTTTCTCCATATTGCTGTCTGGCATTGCATAACCCTGGTGCTCTTACTGTTTGTCTCTTTCTTTGTTTCATGTTCAAATATTTTATTTTCTTTCCTCTCTCTTCACAGCCCAGGATGCTGGCTTGGATGCACTAGCAGCTGTCATCAGCCGACAGAAGATAATGGGCCAGGAGATTGGCAATGAGCTGGATGAACAGAACGGTAAAATTTCATTTGCATGTGCGTCTGTACGTATTCTTCAAAAAATTTCCAGACACATTACACACGGCAGTGTGAAAGCAATCAGACATACTTGTTCTGCAATGGAACGACTTGCCTCATGTAACTTGCTGGACAGCGATACTCCCTCACGCCACCACAGCACTGACATAGTTAGTACCAAGCACACACACATTAACACACAAGCCACAAACTACCAGATTGTCAGAGCAACTGACCTCACATTCAGGTCACAACCATGTCTACCAAGTTATCCTTTGTCACACATCCCACAGAGCAAAGTGAGCTCTCTGTTCCTGCTACTTAAATACGTTGAAAAAACTGTAAGGGTTTTGTGTTCTGGAATCAGATCTGCTCAGAGCTAATGGTGCTTTTGAGTTATTTCTGGCTAAATGCCTCTCATCAGTGCATAAATAGCTTCCATCACAGGTAGAACGTGCCATACAGAACGAAGTGCATTGCTCCAGCCCGTTTTTTATGCTCAGACAGGCGGTACTTGAGACATGAGACTTTGGGAAGATCATCTGTCAACCGGTGAACAATTAGATCCTTTAATGCATCTCTCTCAGAAGACTACAGCAGTTAATAGGCCGAGGCCTGAGAGTGTTACCTTACAAAGAGGATGTACACATGTATTCCTATCGTTTTTTTAAAATTATTTAGTCATGAGGGCTATCTCTAATGTTTACACTGACAGTGAGCCCAGAGCATGCATTAGTCTGTCAGCTCCACTTCTGACAAACGAAATTTCACAGTTCAGAAACTGCAAGTCGATAAAAGAGGAGAGTGGATAATTTAGCCCACAGCAATAATAAATGAGTGGTGAGGCCGAGTGACACTATGGATGGGGGATTGATGTCATTGTCACAGGTACTTTAGTAGGAGTGGGACTTTTCCTATTTCTAACTCCATGGCTAGCCAACGTAGACTTAAAATACACAGTCTCAGGACTTCAGTAATTAGTGGTCTATTCTGAGTTGTATATTTAGAACAAAACAAGATGATAAAGCCTAAATCTCACCAGAGGGATTGTTATACCTTATAAAACAAAAGAGTCTTAACACCAAGTTAAAATTAGTAGATTTGAGTGCTCTTAATTTTTGTGATAGATCCCTAACAAGCTGTTTATCTGGAGTTGTCTCACACACCTACAGTAAAGGCAGTTATTGTCTGTGTCCACCCTGATGACCATTTTTCAGTTGGGAAAAGAAGGCGTTGTAATATCCTGTCTGAACAGTTGTACCCAAACAAGTCTGGAGGTTGTGTAGCCGAGTGATCTCGGCGTGGAAACAAACGACCTTCCCTTCTGCTGGGAAGGAATGGCAGATGTTTGGTTGACACCGATGGGAGAGGGGAAGAGAAAGAAAGCGAAGCTGATTGTTTTAGCCCGCTCTCCTGTTACCGTATTGAACTAGAGATGGATCATTGCTCTAATGCTCCGACTGCCGTGTTTTTTCTTCTCGTTTTTTCAGCTTGATGTCATTGTTTCCAATAATATGAACCTGAATGGGTGATGGGAGAGCTGTAACTGAGAATTACACCACTGCTGTTCCACTGCAAGTAAGCGAGAAGGCAAATGATTTTGGCCCTGGAAACAATGGCTTGTCACAACTCCGGTGTTTCGACCCCACATGACTCTTAAATATACATTTGATGGGAACTCAACTCTTCATTTCAGTAATGGCCAAAAATATCTATGCCACCTGTGGGTATTGTAATGGTCTCCATGTGTTGAAATCCAAACCGTTCAAATTTGTAGAAGCCCGCATAGTTTTTTTTTTTTTTTTTTTTTTTTAAAGGAAAGCATGTCTTGGTATTATGATATATATATATATATACACACACACACACACACACACACTGCCTATTGTTTATCACGAAATATATTCATGGTGCATGCAGTGTAACTGGTCCCTGTGTTCATGCAGATGGTTGATGAAGTGTAGAAATAGAATCAGTGGAGCAGTCCAAGCTCCTCACAGCCTCTCCTGGAACTCTCTCCACAATTTACGGCCAAGCTTGGGGTTCATAAGACCCGCTGACACCAGGCAATGATTCACAGGGCCTACAGGGCTCTGGCCTACCACAACTTTTCTTTACCTACCTGTGTCTCTTTCCTTTGTGAGACCTTTGCTGCCCCTCCATCTCTCATCACTCCCTGTTCTCCTTTGCCTCTTTTCAACAGTCCTGTATTTTATAACCTCTGTCCCATGTCTTCCCTCTCTATGTGTCTCGTCTGTATCCTCTCATAATGAGTTATGGGAGATATCTTAGTTCCTTAGTGTTTGAGAGGGTGGAGAATAGGGATATGTCATGCCTGTAGATGTAACTGCAGAAATTGACCATTATGTGTTTCAAAAGTATGTGTAGCAGACTAACTGAAAAGTCTGGCAGAAAGCTACAAGCATGTGCATTTGTACAGACCTGGAAAGCGACGCCCCTAAACAGAAGTGATATATCAGTCATGTTTTTGGAGTCTGTTGGGCAACAGACCATTAGGTTGCTTCCCGTCTTCTTCGTCAGTGTTTAACTATACATGGTGTCAGTAGAACAGTATGATCATTGTCCTTTCTGTCGTGTGTGTGTTGTTAGCTCTGCTCTGTCAGTGTTGTTTTACCTGCGATTTATCGCAAAAAAAATTGGCAATTTTCAACTTTTTCCCATTTCTACAGGGCATACCAAGTTTCAGTGTAGTAGTACGGTTGCTATGGCAGTTGTATTTGTTACAAAATAAAATTGTGTGAGACATAATTCAAGTGTGTTTATGAAGAGGTTGTCGCAGCTGTCTTCGGTAGTTAATCCAGTATGCCAGGAATGTAGCTTTTGTATCCTTAAATTTTATATCTTTGTTATTATAGCAGTAACACAGATTCAAACTACGTTTAAAGTGTGGCTTGTCCTTATACTGTTTTTCTTAATATAGACATTGAGTCTCAATTAATAATTTTTTTCTACATTACAAAAACAACAATTACTGTAATGGTTTTCCTCTAGACTCTAGAATTACTTGGATTATTGCATGAGCTTTGTAGGTGCTGCATTTCTTACTTGTATTAAATGTCAAAATGGACAATGTGAAAAGTAAGGGGATAGTTTAATGTTTTCGGAGAGAGGCAAGGAAAATGGATTTAAGTTATAAAGCAGGGGAATGGCAAGGTTCCTTGTTGATCTTGACAGTTGGCGCGTAACCTTGGCGTCCGACTGTCTTGTAGGGTTCCTTTTCCCCCTGATCACTGTACTGTAGCGGTGTTTTCCTATAAATAGATTAAGCTCTTTGTAGTTTGGCTGCTCAAGTCTAGCTCATGACCCAAGTGCAGTGGAGGTTGCAGTCATTTCCTTTTCGGGAAACAAATCCGGCTGAGGTCAGCAAGGAAGATGACCCTTTTTCAGAGGTTTAGAGACGAACCCAAAGCCCCCAGTTACTCTCCTCTCTGTCTGAACTGGATCAGAATGGACTGAAATGTAGAAATGAGTAAGCAGACAGATTACCTCAATTTCAGTCTATGCTTTATGGCGCATAACATTAACCCACTGTATACTGAAGATTTTCCCATCTTACTTGCCAGTCATAACAAAAGGGAGAAATTCAACCATTATTGTTAGTGTATTAAAATTAGTTAAATGATATGCTGTCATTAAGTTTTTTTCCCCCCATATTTTTGACATGAAGTTACCAGAGATTAGTGTATGTTCATTTCCAAATGAAATGTTGCAGAAAATAGTCCAACTGAAATGGCTTGCATCAGCAGTAGTCTCCTTTCCCACCGAGAAAGATCAACATTAATTTCACTTTATTGGTGTTGATATTTCTCAGACTGTGGCCTGGAACAGTGACATCAGTCCATGTCAGTGTCTTGTACTTGTGAGTGACAGACAGTGGCTAGCTCGTTAAAATTGCTCAAGAGTTCGAGGCTTTCTCATTTGTCATGATTGTCATTTTTTAGGGACTTCTTCTGAATTGGATTTGACTAGTGGTGAGATATTGCAGCTATGACATATGCCATGTACTGTAAAAGCTCCCCTCTACAGTTGGTGTGAAAAAAGCAGACATAGGGACACAATAACACACACAAAAAAAGGACAAATCCATTTTCAGGTGTATCTCTGTGCTTACGGCCTCATCAAGATCAGCCCTCTTATACTTGCTAGACCAATCGAATGAATGATGAGTTAATCTATTTTCCACCACCTCTCAGCTGATGTTTGAAGTTCAACAGGAGTTTCCAGCTAAACTAAATCTGCTGCTCAGAGTTCACCACACATAAACCATTCAAATGAATCAAGTCACTGCCATTTGTTCCGTATATTTGTCTCCATCTCCAGACCTGATTTTGAATAGACCCCAGACCTCTGACTGCTCTAGCAGATGTGTTCTCACATTAACTATCACAACCATGGCCTCTCCATGTCTCCTGTCTCTTCCTTTCCCTCTCTTTGATAATAATTATTTGGGCTTTTTGATATTGCAAGGCAACTCATATCTTGACCGAGAACACCGCAATGATACCGCAGCGTGTACAGTAGATCCGGCACTGGAGAGAAACAGACCCTCATTTGGATTGAGACCTTCTGGAACAAATTTTAGATGGATGCAAGAGATATTTTCTTTTAGGCACTGCAACAGGTCCGGCCACATGTGCAACTCTCGTTTTGCCTGAAACCAAGATAAGAAAAAATAAATGTCTTGTTTGCATGACTTGGTCCAGGTTGAATCTTGTGTTGTCTCGTTACAAGCCTTTGCTTATTTAACGAACTTTGCCTTTCACTCAGTCATGTACCTTTCACTATTATCCAGAGTAATTAATTAAATAAGTAGCACAGAGTGAACTTGTACCATAAGTAGACAAAACACTATAAATACTGAACAGGATATAAATATTATTACTATTATTGCTACTCTCCTCTTTTGAATGCTGTCATATAAATCCTGAATTCTTTATTCACAGTAAATGCAGTCAATTCTTCACTTCAAAGACAAGGTAGATGTTGTTTTGAGAAAATTATATAAATATACGGATGTATGGATTTCTTATCACTTTTTGGTACATAGGAGTGTAATGCAGTAACAGTTCTGCAACTATAGGTTATAGCTGCAAAATGGCTTTAATGCAAGCTATTTTACATTTGTCAGTTGCAACATAACACTTTTTGCTGTTGCATATTAAAAGTGGTGATTGTCAGAGGATACGTGCATACATATAGCAAAGTTGTGTCATCTTAAAGCATCTATGAAGACTTTCTCATTGTTTTACCAGTCTTGGTCTAATACCTCTATGTAACCAACATAAGCCAAGGAAACGATTGGCTGAATTTATATTGAATTCAAAGTGATTGCCACTGCCCTTGCACTGACAATTTGAGCCTCTGTTCCAAAAAAAATAAGTACAGCGCTGTTACTTCAATAAGCCAAATATTTCTGGCTACTTTTGTAATTGTGATTTCAGATTTTGTGTGGTTTTGCATTATTTTGTACCCATTTAGGGATTTAATGTGTCATTCATGGACCCCTTAAACAGAACACATGACTGTTGCAGTGACCTTTTGGTAATGGGAGTGTTTTTAAAGCACTTTGTCACCCAGCCTGGTTATTCTTAAGGTATAAGTGTGTTACTTTCCAAGTGTCCTCTCTGTTAGCAAGCCAGCCGCTAAAGGAACAGAAAAGGATTTGCTCCTATGATGGACTTCTGGCTAATAATTAGATCACTGATTTTGCGTCAGCAGAGCATGTATAAGGCCAGAGTTGGACAGCACTAATGACTTCCAAATAAACAGTAGAGTGAGAGGAGAGAGGCGATTACTGCTGCAGCACGGTGACATCAGCAGCTGCCCCAGAGAACACAGCCCCCTGCTCACTTGTGCTTTTAGAAACAACTCGGTGAGCAAATAAACCGTACTAATGATGGCACTCGGCAGAAAGTCAGTGTGGTTAGAGTTGTAGATTGATTTATTGTTTGTTTGATTCGCTCCGTTTGAAAGTGAGGCTGGTAGTAGTGAGTAGTGTTTTCCAGACGGCATGGAAATGCAGAGAGTCATGATGTGATGTTCAAAAGAGTGTTGTCGTCAGAGGAATGTCAAGTTTTCAATGAGCCGCGGAAGAGAGCATCATTTTGTGTGACCACCAGACTGGCTGACTGACGTTTGACTTTGTGAATTATTGAGAACTATGAATGATGGAGGGATAACCCACCCACACTAGAATATTCTTTGGTCTAATTTTTCACAAGAAAATGGCTGTTCTCGAAATGCCCTTTTTTCCCCTTTACTTTAATCCTACAGTTTAGATATTTAGGCCAAATCTCTCTGAGTGTATGTGTATTATTATGACAAGTGGGGCCGCAAAAAGGGTTATATGCATTGTTTCTTTTTTTTTTTTTCAATCAAATCCCCGTTAACAAGCAAAGAAAAATATGATATGAACATTTATTTGATGCTGTCTTCTTTTTCATCTATCATGCCAAAGACTGTGTCCAGGTTTAGTGAATTTTCTATTCTGTATAATCTCTGTGTAGGGCACATTTTTAAAATTTTATTTTATCTTTTAATAAGCCCATATTTCGCCCCTTTCTGGGGACCTATTCACTGATATCAATATTATAAAACCGTCAGTTTGATTCTCATTGATTTTCTGACTAGGTAAAGGGCAACAGTAGATTAAGTTACCAATTTGTGACTCCTACAGATTTGAAATACGTCTGGGGTGTTGCCAGATAAAACAGCATGTATATTTCAGACAGTAATGTAAAGTAATGCATAAAGTAGAGTTTTAATCATGTTATTTTATATTTAATCAACTCTACCCCAGATTCCCTGCAACCTACAGTCACTACAGACTTACTGACATTAGTCTCATAGAGTAAACAGTTTTATATTTATACTTGTTGAAGACTAAAGCTGTTTTAGAAGGTTTAAATAAAGATTCCCAAAAGACACTGATGGCAGTGGACGTGTGATGGAATGACAAAAGATGGCCAAATGAAGATGCACCACAAGTCACCAGGCCAAACTCCTGTGCCACGCATCCTAACCAGGGTAATCAATCTCGAGTCCTTGTGTCCTTATTTCTCTATCTATCCATCCCGGCATCCATCTCTGTCTGAGGCCTGTTGATGTCACACTGATAGAGTTGTGGAGAAGAGGGGGCTAACAATGACATGAGGGACTTGGGTCACATCAACCACCGCCAAGTGATGAATAATCCAGTTTAGGCACAGCAAGGAAATTAACATTTTTGGACACTAAAGAAAAACATCTGAAGACATTTCATCAATCACGCCTTCTTTTGTTTCCCTCAGTGGATTGATGCCCCCTTTTATCACTCAGAAAGTGCGGGTTCAGATTTGGTTTTCTTCACTCTCTCTAAATGCGACCTGTTGTACCTTTTTAATAGTGTTTTTATGCCCCTGGATGGTTTTATGTGTCTTTTACTTGGTACTTTCGGATTGATGTCAGAAAAGTGTGCAGAACTGATTCTTAAGTGATTTCACTGGCTTCCATTGTGTAGAATTTCTTCATGGTCATGTAATGGCGCCATAATCAGTGACTGATCTGAATGTCAACGTCTTTGGGAGTCTGTGGTGGATTGAATGAAAAAATACATGCACAAAAAACAAGTTGTCTGAATGTTTCCGTATGTGGTTTTTCTGACTGAGTGGCTCAGTGCCAATAGCTTATTTTCCTTCGCACACTCACTTCTTATTTAAGAGAAATGTTATTCAGTGACAATGGAGAGAAAGTAGTCATACCTGGCATTGATTATTAAGGTAACTCCATATGTTATAAGCTTTAGGACTCAGTTGCTGCTTGTGTAAATAATTTCACAGCCAAAGGAGTTGCACAAGATATTGCACATATTCTCTGTTGCCTATATCCTAGAGAAAGCTTGTATGGCATGTTTTCCCAGGAAATATTTACAATGCAATTACAAGACCTCTGTCTCAATCAAGACAACATAACAACATAAGTTATTGAAGATAGATTTCAGGCTGTACTAAAAACTACAGTAAGTACAGTAAGTGATTGTACTGCTTTAAAAGTCTTGTGTGTGTTTTTTCAGTCAAAGATTTGTCTCTCAACAAAAAAGAGAATAAGAAGAAGAATGATAATTATTTCCTCATTCTTATGTCCTTTATTTTTAATAGATGTAGGTGGCTTTCGTCCTTGGAGGTTTCCCTCCTTCGTGCTTTCTGCCCTACAAGCTGCGAGCTTTGTTTGCCGGATCGTGGCTTTGATGAATCTCGATCCATCTGGAACAAATGTGTGCTGGTGACAGTCGTTGGCAGGAAAGGCCCCACATTAAACAGCCAGTGGCAGAAATTCTTCGACTACAGGAAGAGACGACTGATGTGAGGCAGCAGTAGAGTAGAGTGATGGTGGAGTTGCCGGTACGACTTTCAGGCCTGATTTAACAACAGTCTGAGAATGGGGCAGAGCTGCAGTAGTCACAGCTACTGTGGTTACATGTGTGTGAGTCGGGGGTTCAAATCTCACTCATCAATGTTACAATAAAACAAATATTTAATGTTACTAGGGTTAGTAATTCCATACTGCTGTGAACTGTGGACTCTCTCAATGAAGACTGAAATCACAACAGAACATTTTCAGTGAAAGTGACGTGAAGGAATGATAAAGGATCACTAGCTTTGGTACCAGTTTTGTGCCCAAACAACTTCTGTGTCATACTATTGATGCAGAGCACAGTGGAATGTGGTCCATGTGATTGCGTTTGGGAATAATGCACCAAAGTTTATCGCAATTTCATGGACCACGGTGACTCATTTCTGGATGTTTCTCTGTACTGTTGTGTAAGGGATATTATAGGGCATTAAAACCTATCCAGCCTACAGCCCAATGGCTCAAATGATACTGACTCTGCATGTTTGTGGGAGCTGATGTTTCTTGGGGTGTTTTTAGCTTGAAATGGCTAAGGAGAAATCTCTCATTTGAGTCTGTTCAACTCAAGTGTTGCCTGTTTAGCACAACATTGGTGCCAACATACCCCTCTAACAAACAATGAAGAATGCAGTTTATGCTGACTTTTTTTTTTTTCAGCAAATAAATTGGTCAAACAAACAGCAGTAGGCAGGTTTGCTGTGTGCAATTTTAAAAATGCTTATGGCGTCTAAAAAAGGCACAGGATGAGAGTTTGATTTGACAAAAAGAGAGAAAGGCAGCATTACTTTGTGCGCTTCTATCATGAAAGTAAGAAGAGAAAAATGAATAATATCGAGCTGCAGCTGTAGAAGATGCAGCCAGTATGACAAAACTCAGACAGCAGTCTCAAGAATATAGTTTTCAGTTTCCATTCGGGACTAAAATCGGGCTGAATCTGAACAGTGTCTGCCCGGCTTAAGATGACAAGTCTGTTGCCTGATGATTTTGTCTTAATTTTTGGGATATCGACAACGTCTGCATGCTGAGATGTTTAAGCATGTGGCTAGCTCTATGGTATTAAAGGTATCAACGGAGGTGAGAGATTTGTGAGACTGCCTTTAAATCCTGAAATTCTCTCATGGTCTTACCTTCACACTCTTTCTCTCATGCACACACTCTTTATATAATAGAGGCAGGCACCTAGTGAAGCCCAGTATACAGTATGATGCAGGAGTGAGGTGTGGTCAGTCCTGCTCAGCTCATCTGCAGACCCGGATCACATCCAGATGTCCACCAGCAGGCCTGTGTAGAGACTGGGCGAGGTTGTTTCCCTTCCACTCCCTACTCCATCCATCCTCCACAACACGCACAGCCACCATGCTGGCAGTCGCAAGGTTTTTCACAAACTATCAATTGTGCATTATCCCTGAAAGCGCACACACTAATAAGGAAGGAGAAAAAAAATCTAGGGAGGTATGATTTCACCGGTTCTTTCCCACCACCATCTTTAAAGCAGAGGATGACACAACACTTGGAAACAAACACTTATTGGGCTGTGTGTGTTCTTTGAAGGGTTTGGTCTCATTACCATGTCTTTGAGTAATCCGTCTTTTTAATACTGTCTTAGTGGACATTAAAGGGGGTTTAGCTGGCATTATGGGTTTTACTGTCATGCTAATACTGTGACCACATATTCTTCAATCTGTACAATCTATTACATTATTCTTTTATCTAATATATTAACCATCAACACATCAGCTTTTGGACTGGGTCATAAACATCTTAGCTTCAATAATTATTTTACTTAATATACTTATTATTTTACGATTCATTTAGCTGTGGCTTTAGTTCATAAATGGAGGATGCCTGCTCTTTTTGCCATGGTGGAAGTGTGACATGCACTGTGGCCAGACACTTGTGTGCTCATTCACTCACTCATTTAGGGATGCTGAGTAGGGGTGCAGCCTCATCTTATTGTCTGCCTCACTGTACTGAACCAATTGGAGGGGACTTTTCTTTGCCAATACAGCGTTTTACTTGACCCTTCACTTTACTTTTTACTTGGCTACAATCACCCTCAATTTGTGTAGCACACAAAGATGTTGAATATCACTTCATTCAGCCGCTCCTGCTTTCTTCTGTCATTATCTTTACCATACCACACACTTGGGTTGGGCAAAGAAGCAAATATTTACAATATATACATCACATCTATATTGGAAATGCAAATGAAGGCATATTGTTAGTATTGCAATGATTTTAATGGTTTATATTGACATTTATTAGGCCATTCATTTGCTTTAAAGCATAGATGGAAGGAAGCCAGTACAATGAGGTACTGCAGACCACCAAGACATTTATGACCAGTACCGGCATTACAGTAAACTGGATTTGTAGTTATAAAACAAAAAGAAATATCTGACACAAGTTCATACATGTGCTCCTCCATTTTAGCAGTACATTATTAGCTTAATAATGTGAAATGAAAGAATGTTACTGCCCTTTGAATTGGCTGACGTGTCTAAATCAATGTGTTTTGATGAGAAGAAATCTTTTTTTAAAGCAAGTTAAGAGCACTTGCATAAATATCAAGATATTGTTTATCATTCAAAAGATTTAAAAACATTTTATAATATATATTTATATATTCACACCCAGAAGCAGCCTGGCTCAAATACAGAATCACCTGCAAACACCATCAAGCTGGTGTGCACCTTAAATTTTAGTTCTGCAGCTTCTCCACAATAAAATGATTAACGTTCCATACAGATGTAGTCAGTGGAATCACACTTTTACATAACTTGTTACTACTATCCTCATAATCCAATCAGAATCATTTGGGAAATCCTACGGTATTACTAGTATTAGTATAGTACAGTATCAAGATACTAAAAGACAATACTCACCCCAGCCACAACTTCCCACAGACGTACCTGCTGCCGTACCAACAGCCTACAGAGCATCTTCCTTCCTCATGCTGTGAGGTTCCTCAGTTCATCCTCTGCACTCCACCATAATTAATAGGTTTTGTTTTGATGTGTGTAGCATGAAAGGACTACGCCTTGCATTTTGTTGTACAACCCTGTGTTGTATAATGATAAATAAATGAACCTTGAACCTTGTAAAAGAGATATAGGGAGAACTACTTTACCATTGGCCATCACTGTGTAACACTGAATGTGTGGAAATTCATCAATCATATAAAGAATATGATGAAAACATTACCTCACTGGATTACCTGCTCTAAATGAGGATGTTATGATTTGACAGTAGTTTGTTTGCACAGCTAAGCCACTGCTATGTCTTTTTTTGGGGGGGGGATTACCTAGTTCTTGTGGTATGTGTACAATTTAACGGCAAACTAATGTTGATACTGTGCTGTAATTTTTCCCTGGAGAGCTTTTGCGGGCAGATTGTCCAGGGGAAGCACATTAGCCGTATGTGTTGGTGGTATTGGTGGTTGGGAACCTCTGCAATTTCAGCTGCCAGTTCCTTTGGCTCTGGACAAAGGATTCCCTGCCATTTAATGGTACCTTACACTGACTCAGGCTTGGCCCGGCAGGTTCCTTTTGGCTAACGCAAGTGACAGCGGGAACAAATCTCCTCCTCTGTTTATTTAATTGCTAACCGCTCCGGTTTGGAGGCCACGTTCAAAGTGCCGACGAGCCGAGAGCTGCCTCGCGCTCCCCTCAGCCTCGGGGTAGCATGGGTCATCCCACATAATGAGTGGAAGGACTTACTTTACTTTTTCTAAGTCTGCCTCAACCAAAAGCCAGCACGTGGTTCCCATTTGAGCACAGGGGGAAGATTGCACCTTCATCTGCTGGGCATTTTTATGTGTTTATGTGTGTGTGCAAGTGCACATATATACATCTGTTCTTTAGCAGCCTGCACTCAGTGTGTGTGTGTGTGTGTGTGTGTGTGTGTGTGTGTGTGTGTCTGTGTGCACACAGATGAGTGCGTATGTTTGAGAGTGTAAGTGCCTTGTCTGAGTGTGAGATCATTGTGTTTGTACTGAAAGTCTTCGCCACATGTCCAGCACATGTTGTCAGGTTGTGACTGGCACACAGGCCATATTTATATCTGCTTGAGGAGCTCAGAGGCCACTGGCCAGCCTGAGATGGGATAGAGTTGGAGGTAGACATCAATGCAGGACCTCACACGCACGCAGACACAAACACACTGACACACACACACAGAGTGCGGTAGAGAGCAGGGTGGGCTATCTCACAGATGCACTGAGCAAAGACAGCGAGGCAAGGGAGTCTGAGACTTTTTGCTGTGAGTGAGGGGGCGAGATGGAGGGGAGAAAAACAAGGGTTGAGAGACTTGGAATGAAATGATGAGAGCGAAAATGAAAGTGGGATTAGATGCAAAGAGAGATTATTCTCTCAATGAAGAACTTGGCCAATTAAACTCACTCATGAGGAAGTCCGTTAAAACTTTTATCAAAGCTATTGCAAAGAAAGCAATGGACAAAGGAAGATTTTTTTTTTTAGATTATTTTTAAAAGCGAGGGTATGATAATATATTCATAGGTCCCTTTTCAAGACCCAGGTAACAAAGTGCTCATACTCGAGGGGACTCTGTCGATGGTGTGATGAGAGAGACTCCAGTCAACAGCTTGTGTATTCTGGGTTTACCTACATACATGCATTTCTGTGTGTTTATTCGCCACAAGTGTCTTTGTGAAAACTGTTCACTAAACTTGTATGTATTTAGTGTTTTTACTAGTACTATGTGCACAATGCATAACTGTAGACATAACATATACTGTATATTGTTATTGCATTAGAGGGGTATTTGACAGAAGGAGATTTAAGCAATAGCTTCAAAGTGATGCTGTACGTTATCTGTCCCATCAGAGACTGTTACATGTCTTTAATCATGCTGCAAAAATGTGTCACTGATATGTCACGTATCTAGAACAAAACCTTTCAAGTGGGAAAAGCTTTATGCCCCATCCATTTCATCTGTTATCTGATGACCCTGCATGCGTGCAATCAGACACAATCTACTGGCCAAACTAAGGATGAGAATCCCCCCTTAGACAAAAGATGAAAAACAGTTTCAAAAGCTAGTTTTGCCTCACAGTTTAAAAAAGAGGCCCTTTATTGGCCTCCTATTTTTCTGTAAAATGTGTGATGACTGTTTTATGTGTTGTGAGCACTGCACAGATCTGTGCCGCTTGAACAAACAAGTGCCCCTAAAACAAAAGGCTTTTGATCTGTTATCTAATCATTCTCATCTGTTTCACTCTTGGTTTAATACCGGCCTTTCGCTTTGTTTTTGTTTTGTTAGAGACATGTTTTAATGTGGGCATAGACCTGCACTGTCCACACTAAAGACGATGAACACACACGGAAAGGAAATATTAAACATTTGTAAGAATCTGTCAAAAATGTGTACGGTGTTCTCTGTCTCTTTTGGTGCCAGTAGCCTAAGAACACACAACACATTTTTAACAGTAATTCAGAAAAATACAGTACACATACATAAGGATGGTTTGCAAGAGATCGGTTTTTATACCTAATATAATTCATTTCTAATGATTAGGAAAATGATAATAAAAGCTGTTGCTTTAGTTAAACATTTGAGTCTTTCACTTTCATGGACTTTTAAATGTAATTAAAATGGGAAGGAAAATCTAGAGCCATCTGTCTCTGCTTCCTCATGCAGCCCACACATGAACCCACTAGTGGGCAGTAGAGGCAGTGGCGGCACACCAGTTGAGGTCGACAGTGAATCTCTGGGTGTTTACACCTACCAAATGGAATGATGATGATGAGTGATTCATGGCTGTGTGCTCTCTCTTCCGTGGGATGGATGTGTTATGGTGGTGGAATGATCCAAGTTTATTGCGGATGAAGAGGGAGTCACAGGATCTCACATGGGATTTGTTAATTTGTTTAATTCCTCCTCCGAGGTTTCTTCTTCTTCTCCTCCAGTAATCAGCGCCTCCTCCTTTTCGCCCATCAGCTGGAGGAGCTGGGTAATTACATGACAGCTGTAGGTGCAGCTGTTTGAATGGCTGCAGCTTGTAGTGCACTGTCAGCCTTCATATTTACAGTATGATGACGAGACTTGTACTGTAGTCTTGGTGTGTGTCATTCATTCATGGGTCTTGGTGTCTCTGTTTGAGAGAGTGCAGCTACTAGTACTCACATCTTCACACTGATGTGTGTGTGTGTGTGTGTGTGTGTGTGTGTGTGTGTGTGCAACTGTGCGTATGCATGTGGTTTTAACTGTGTCTAACTGTCTGTGCATCCAGCCATGTTTTACAGTGCATGTAGCCCACAGTGGAGCATGTGGTCTTGTTGCGTCATGTTTTTGCTGTTTGCTTAGTGCCCTGCACCACTCGTAGCTGTCCCCAAGCTATGTGGGAGGCTGTTTCCTCTCAGGATGGGAAGTTGTTTCAGCCGCACCGTTGACCAAACATTTGTTCTGGCCTCCATGAGTAGAGCGCAGTTACGCTAAATCCACCACATACTCACTAAGGTTTTTAGCAATTATGTGCATCTCATGTGCCACCCTGGTATGCCAAGTGTACCTACCTCTGTCGTTGTCAATTTCAAATTCAAATATGTGTTGTTGGCATCAGTGTACTGATACTATACTATACGATACAATGGTCAAGTGAAAGGTTAAGTAAAGGTTGTGTTATGTGCGTATGTAATGCAAAGCCCTCAGCAGTTAGTTCAGTTTTTATTCATCAATGTCTGACGTTGGCTTCTATCCTCATGTGGGCACATTGTGCAAAGAAGGGAAGTAGCACTGTTTGGTTTGCCCCTCTCCTGCATTTGTTACATTTTGGGAATCACCTTACACCGTATTGGGAGGAGAGTGTCACTGGCCAGTGAATTTCCAGCATCTGTCCCCGGTGTGATCAGTGGACCAGAAATGTCCTGCCACTGCCTCTGTGCATGGTGCACCTGACTTTGCACCCTGTTTCACTTATCTACAAATTATGTGCTTCCTCCCATTTTCCACCGCTCTGCATTTCTCTCTCACACACTTGCAGTATAAGAATAATTGTCACTGATAGCCTTCTTTGCCAAAAAAGGAAAAGGCATTTGAAATTTGCTCATTCAAACTCAAGCATGCAAACTCTGCATTGAGAGAGAATTAGATTTATTCTTCAAAACAAACTCTTTTTTTAGAAAATGTGTCACCCCTTCAACTCCTACCTGAAAGGGTAAAATAACTCACATCCTGTACATAACCCACACTACATGCAACATTAGGTGACATTCCTGGAGAGGGTCGAGGGCTGGAGGGGTGTGTTGGGCCATTCTGTTCTTGTTTTGTTGCTCACTCTGTGCTTTGTGATGTGAAAACTGAAGACTGATTGATAAGTAGTCAACTTCACGGACACTGTATATTGTGATGTTTAGTTATTTGAACTATGTTTGTCCGTTTTAAAGAAGTAAACATGCTTATCTGAATGTCATCTGTGATGATGATGAAACTCTTCCAATAAAAAAAATATTTGAAACAAACTCACACGTTTCTGTCAGCTGCAAAAGTTGACAATCTTGTCAGACCTCGCCTTGCCACGTCTGAATGTGATGATAATCAAAGACACCATAACTTGAATTTTGTTTGTATGTAAGTATGCTTCAGGAGGCTCTATAAACCGCTGCTATTAATAGACTCCTGTTTCAGAAGTGCTTCTCATTCGGACTTTGAACTTAAGATCCATATTGAAAGAGTTCTCAAAATGACGCTCATGCACAGTGCATGATCCAAAGTAAAGTCCACTGACAGCCACAAGCCCAGATTTGATCCCACCTTATCTGAGAATTTTCCAGGCTCAACAACAACTCTGATGTTTCATGTTCCGCATCCCCACTGATCTTCAGCAGATAAATACCAGCTGGCCCTGAACTGACTTTTCCACAATAAATCTCTATCAGGAGTGATATAGCTCTGTATTTCTTACTGCTCCCATTCTCCCTGTGAGAAGCACTGTGGGTTGATACTGTGGAGATGACTCCTCTTCAGTCTGGGACACATGTTTGTCGGAAGCGTGTCACATCCGGGAAGTGTAAGTGTGTGTTTGTGTGTGTGCTTCGGGGTGTGCCTGTCTGTATAGCGCTCATAGACCAGTGCGTATACATGTGTGATTGTGTCAGCGTCTGTGCATGTTAGCATATGAGTCTCCATGCGTGTGAGTGCATTATGAGTGAAACAGGGTCTGGCATGAAGATCAAAGTCCCTCCATAACTCCTCAGTCAGTCGGCCAGCCAGCGTATTGCCAGGAAGCTCCACTCACCACGGGGGATGTTGAGTTATTAGATTCAGATCATTTCAATTAGAACACAGTTGTTCAGTTAGTGAGAAATTCACAGCCTGTCTCTCTCTCTGACTTTTTTCATGACATTGTTTACAACTTGGTCATAATTGAGAAAGCTAATATGTAATGTTATTGAAAAACACAAGTAGATGCTTTAGTACAAACAGCAGTAAAAGTTTTAGATCATTGCCATGTTCAAGAAACGATCATCAGAAATCATCTGTGTTATTGTGGTCATGCCACTTCCAACGCTGCTTTGTAGACAGTGGAGTGAAAACGATCTTTTATTCATAATCTGTGTCATTAATAGTGTCATTGGCAACCAGCTTAAGTTATCTTGTAGTAAATCAAAAGCATGCAACCCCTAAATAACCCATAACTGTCATTGTGTCATTGTATAATCATTCAATTTACTATATATCGAGTAAAACAGTTCATTTGCATTTATAATGGCTGTGGAAATCTACTGGTTTGATTTAGGGAATCCCTGCTGAAGGTAATATTTATTGTAATTACTACTAGAATTTGTATTTGCAATCAGAAAATCAGTCTGTGTTTAAATGGCCTGTTGAAAAAGTAAGTCTTTTCCTATCACGCGCATGGCTAAAATGACTTTTTATAGAATTTGTATTCTTATTGATGTATAGAGTTATCATATAATAGGCAGCACACCAACAAGATGTAGATAAACCGGTAACTGGCACTTGACTGTTCTCATGTCCTACAATATGAATCTCATCCAATCAAACCTATTCCGTTTCATTATACATTCATTTTGTATTAGTTCCTAGCTTCTCAATATGTCACCCCCTCCTGGGTGTCCTTGCTAATGAAGTGTGAGTAGTGTGGTAGTGATGAAGTGTAACAGCGGCTGGTTTGGAGGTGCCGTGCCAGTGACAGGGTGGTCCCTGCCTCACGCTGCTGCTGCTGCTGGCACCCTCATGCTCATCATGCACACATTGTTCGGTGGCACCTGGCCATAAGAGGGGTGATGGTGGAAAGCCTGGTAATGATCAGACTTCTCCTCATCGCTGTTGGTCTTTGCACTGTGTTTTTAGATTTTTAAACCCTTGTTTTAATTCATCCTAAAATGACATGTCCGATCACTTGTGTATTAATTGTATGTAATACACTGGTAACTTCAATTCATGTTCCTTCTGTTCAGCGGATGATTCTGGTGATTCGGCCGCCCCACACAGAAGTAGTTTTATTCAGTCTGAAAAGCGGATAAACCCGCAGAAGTTCTCCTCATTGCTCCCCTTTTTCAAGGCTTTGTTTTTATTTATCTGTGGATGACATTATGGGTTTGATCTAAATTAATTGTGCACATTATGTTGATGGTTTCCAGCTGTCTTGAACAGAATTGCTAAAACCTATTATGGTCAGCACATGCCCAGCAGTCTTAACAACATCTCTTATTCTGCTGATGAGGTTCTGTTTTTTATTCAGCTGGTATCGTAGGATGACAGCATGACTCATTTGTTTTTTTGTTTATGTGCACAGTGCTGATCATTTCCAGTCTGTGCAGACTCAAACTACCAAGGTTGTTTAAAAAAGCTTGAGTGGTATTCTAGTCATGCAATGCTTCTGAAAAGGCCTAGATTTCCTCTGTTCAAGGATAGATTGAGTTATTCTGTCTGAGCCCAGCGATGCGTTGGAGCATATTAAGATGGGCAACTTTAGAAGGAATATAGAAATAAATATCTGAAGAATGAATGAAGAAAGAATGTCAAATGTCAATATAATGTCAATAAGATCCCATTGTTTCTGTGCAACATAGCTTGCTAGCAGAAATGTGACGTGATAGAAGCATCATGTCAGGCTGCACAGGGGTAACGTTATCATCATAACATGCCTTATCAACACAGTAATTCAGGGGTGCACACACTTTTTCAGCATGTGAGCTACTTATAAAATGACCAAGTCAAAATGATCTACCTACTATAGAAATGCAAAACATATATTTATTTACAAATATATTGAGTATTCTTTATATGTACAATATATGTTGGTGTACCTTGCATAACTGCATGAACCCATATTGTACAATATAACTCTGTACATTTTTTGTCATTACCTTACTCTGATGACATGCACTGAATGGAATCAGCCAGGGATGCATTTTGCCGCACTTGGCGCGCTTGTACTTGCATGAGTGGTGACCCATGTGTCAGAAAAGATCAGATGTCAGACTGGCTGCCCTGTATGTCAATCAAGTGACAAATTTCATAGTGAGGATGGATGATAGGCTGACATCTATTTTTTCAATGCCATGCGATCTACCCACACTACCTTTGCGATCGACCGGTAGATCGCGATCGACGTATTGGGCACCCCTGCAGTAACTTTAGAAAACAGGCTTAAGATGGCAATAGCATGACATTGAAATCTGTAGGAAATGACACTGCTGAGCTTTGGTCTCTCGAATGTTTTAGAGCCATTTTTGAATCCCTGTCAATCTTGTCCCGCATTGTATTACAATATCATACTGTATGTATCTGCATGCATACATTTATGTGTGTTTGGGAGAAACCCAATGTACTCCTTCCATTCCCATAATTCACATGGACCTTGTCTTTGGAGTCTAGCAAGTACAAACCCAATGGTCTGTACGTGCTAAAACTGAACTAGGTGTTCCTCAATTTATGTGCTTTTCTTTGAAGAGTGTTCTTTCAAATGGAGGTTCAACTTTGCGAAATTCATTCATCAGCTTTTCATTCTTTTTGGTGTCTGTCATGTGCGATGATGGATCTTGGGATAAACGTAGCAAGGTTATAGAGGTGAAACTGTCCGTGGACACACAGCCGGTTTCAGTTTCAAATTGGCGCACAAATGGTTAGGATTAAGGCTGGAAATGTGGAGGACACATATGTCATGGTAGTCAAAGTGATATGTTTATACCCCTTAAAGTCCTCTTCATATTCAGTTTTGATTTTTTTCTGTAATTGGTCAATTTTTGTGATGGAAACAAAGTCCTCACATCAGGATTGTATGATACACAGTTTGTTCTGTCTTCACATTGTGTGACAAGACTTCACTCTACAGTGAAGTGGCTGAAGTTCATCCAGTTGTATATATGCATTTTTACCATAGTCATTGGGAGAACTTCATTCTGATTCATCGTTGAGTGTGCAGGCTCCGATGTAACAGCATCAATACTGTTTGAAATTAATATTCAGAGGTGGAAGGCTACTTCTTTCAGCTGTTCAGGCTACACTTCTCCTGCTGGAGTAGTAAAGTTACATTTATTCCAAGGTTGACAACAACAGTGCCAACACAAAGTTTTCATTGAAAGACCGTGTTGCCCCACAATATGAATAAACAATACTATGTTTTGATCATTGGCAAGTGTGGCCATGGCATGAGCTGCATAAAGCAAGACATTTATCATCACTCAGCTAGCCACTACCCTAGAGGGAGAAAATGTCTAATGATGCAATAAAGGGTATCTTACCCCCAATGTGTTGACCGGGGGAGCCTGTCAGTCCATTTGGAGGGACTCAGATTCATTGGGGCCAGGGGGGAGGGGGGCGATAATGTCCAGCAGTGAGACTAATCTGTACACATGTGGCCGGTACTTCAGAAGGCCAGATGTTGCAAGGGCGAATTGTGTGTATAGTGATGCTCTCACAAACCCCACCAACACATGTGCGCACATTTGGTCAGAGAGACCCATAAACAGGGTAGATGCTAAGAAGACACACTGTATGAAGCTGATTCTTTACAGCATGGGGTGTATGGTATCATTGGAGTCCACGTTTTCATATGCAATGCCATGGGTCTGTTCTGATCTTGGGACCTCTTTTGGGGATTTGATATAGGCAGGCAAGAAACCGCAGTGAAACGTTTTAATAACTACATTTTTATTACATGTACAATATGTTCCTTGTAGCCTACATTGTTTTCCACAGCAACAACATCCCTCAGGCTCGTTTCCCCATCACATTTGCTTAAGTGGGCAGTTCTGTGCATCGTATTCCTATTACATTTCAGAGAAATGTTACCTAATATTCACTGATTTCTAATGCATCACATTAAGACTGGTTGGCCCCTGGGTGAAAAAATATAGTGGCTTTTCCTGAACTGTTGGTGTTGGACACCACATCAGAAATCAAGTAATTAACTATCCATCACCAGTGTGAATATTTAAACAATAATAGAAAGCCAATTATGAATAAATAAACTGACATTTTTATTGTCATGCTAGAGGATTGTTAGGAAAAGAAAGTGGCTGTGTTTATGTGTCCTCGCTCATAACATGTCAGATTGGCCAAACACATTTTTAGGATTATCTCCATACAAAGGCTTATCTACCATAGACAGACATTGGACATTTCTTTTTTTTTTTGCCTTTATTTCAGTTCTTTTTTTTTTTCGGGCAGGCATTCAAGTGATTTGTAGGGTTTTGCACTCAGTTTAAAAACTGGTAAAACTCTGAGGTTTTGAGTGAAACTCCCCCTAATCCTCACTCTCCGCAGACCCTCAGGGTGCGTTTGTTTACAATAAGCAGCCGAGAGCAGAAAAAAAATAAAGAAGTTGAAAGAAACTCTTCCAAGACTGTGCAACTTCTTGTAAATACCATAATTGCCCTGAGTTGTATCATCATGCTGAGTGCCTCTGTGTGTGCCAAGTGAAGTTCCAGTTACATCCAGAGATGTGTGTGTTTTGGTTGGCAACAAAGCACTACCCTCTATACACAGTCAGTCACACCAGGGCCAATTGGTAACAGTTGTGGTCAGACCCCCCTGCACTACAACAGGGGATACAAGAGGAGGGTTGAGTGAAAAAACTGTCTGTCTTTACTTCCCTCTTACTCCATATCCTCAGGAGAAATCATCTCCTGAATAAGCACAACAGAATTAGCCCCACTGAGTCAGATTGCGTTTAAATCGGTGAGAGAAAACAAGCATTTTCTCTGTGCGCTATGCCTGCTCTGGGAATGAGTCCTACAATAACACACAGAGTTAATACAGCACATCCTGGAGCCACACTGGGGTGTCACTGTTTATGGCAGTGCCTCCACCACATGCACACACACACACACACACACACACACACACAAACCAAAACCACCATCGCTATAGCCTCTGTGAAGATGAGTCAGCAATTCCAAGGCTTGGGGCGGATATAGATCTGGGATGCAGGAATTTAATCATTAAAATAGAGTCTCCCAAACTTCTCACCATGCTCCTGCGTGTGAGTGTCATATTTGCTGTCTGACTTGAATTAGGCTTTGTGATATCGTGATGATTTTCTTTGAAATGGATGTTTAGACCTCATGCTTGAGTTGCATTTACCCAATGTGGTATCCAATGAATATCTGTAAAGGAGTGGGTGAGGAGCCCTAACTGTCTTGATTGTATACTAACAGGCATTGCAGTGCTACATGGCTCCTACAGTTCTGGCAGAATCATGTCCTAAAAGATGAGACCTGAGGAAACTCCAGATATCTGAATCCCTATACCTCAACTTATAATTCACACACAATATTTCTCTCTATGATTTGTCCTTTTCCCTATCTCTGCTTCTTGTTTCATTCTCTGCAACTCTCCCTCTCTCTGTTCATTGAACAATAATTAAAACCTAATGAGCAACATACTATGACGAGTGTTATCTGGGCCTGCTTGTTGTCCTTGCTTAGGCCCTTTTTTCCGTTATCCTTGTCCCCCACTTGCCTCTGTAGGATAATCAGTCTGGATAATGTATCACAGCTCTGCAGTTCTTTAAAGACCTTCGATCTGGCTTGTTTTGTTGTTGCTTAAGTTGAATCAAACTGTCCACTAATTGCTCAGTGAGGTTGGTTATCATCATTATGAGTTCTGATGAAGGAACTGGGCTGACGGGACAGGGTGTTCTCCTGCAAGAAAATTCAGCTGGTCAGCAACTCCAAGTAAGGCCATGGTACTCCGCTGGAAAATGGTGTATTGATCCCTTCGGGCTGGAAGTGAGTCACTGCCCTACATGAAGGGGTTCAAGTATCTTTGGGTCTTGTTCACAAGTAAAGGTAAGATGGAGCCTGAGATCAACAGGCAGATTGGCACCATGTCAGCAGCAATGCAGACTGGATTGTCATAGTAAAGAGCTAGTGAAGAACTCTTGATTTACTGGTTGATCTACGTCTAACCCTCAGGTATGGTCGTGAGCTTTGGGTAATGACCAAAAGAATGGGATCATGAATAAGTGTCCAAAATGAACTTCCTTTGCAGGGTGGCTGGGATGATGCTTAGAGATGATGTGAGGAGCTCAGAGGGAACCACTGGTCCTTTGCATTGAAAGGAGTTAGTTACGGTGGTTTGGGGTTCTAATGTTGATGCCTCCTGGAAGTATCCCATCTGGCCTGGGAATGCCCTTTGAGCCCCATGAAAAACTGGAGAATTAGCTTAAGAGAAGGAAGTATGGGCTTCCTTGCGTAGCCTTATGCCACCGTAACCTGGACCCAGATAAGTGGCAAAGAAGAGATGGATGGTTATTTCCAGTATGAAAACACTATAAGCAATGAGTTGAATTTCAGAATTCAGAGCTAGTATAAGGAAGTCAGACCGTAATTGTATGGAATTTGTTGAGTCTTTTTCTATAGTATTCTGGACTAGTTGTTACTGAGTTACAGCTTCTTGAAAATACAGTACATTGCAAGAGGAGCTGAAAGGAGACAGCAGCTGGAGAGGTTATTGTGCCTGTGTGACCAGTCCAGCTATGAGGCTGATGGGTGGGTATGCTGTAAACACCCAGAAGTGAAATGGGAATGCTACATCTGCCTGTGTACACCCTGTACTAGTGGTATACTTAAACTGTAAGTGACTTAAGACAAAAACCCATTCAGTGTCCCGGCTTAAGTATTTTCTTCCAGTTCGTGCCTTGGCCACTCTCATGGATAGTAGGTGTCTGTCCCTGGTTCCAGTTGATGCTGACTGCAGGGATGGAAACAGACCTGTTAACTGGTTAGCCCCCCAGAGAGCAGGATGACCACAGAGAGAGGCTGTTTATATAAAAGCTGAAAAGTACTGGAACAGAGATGAAATGGCGTTGAGATTGCGCAGAGAGTCAGCAGCATGAGGGAGTAGGAGACGTCATATGAGAGCAACATCTGTCTCCTATTGGTGTGTGTGCTCCAGGGCCCTCGTGCCGCTACACAGAAGGGCCAGGTTTTACGTACATTGTTTTTTGTGTAAATAAAAGGCACTGTTGGTAGCAGAGAAACAGAACAGAGAGCTGGCATCCCTGTCTCTTTCAGCCTAAGTATTTAGACGTTACCACAGGCTCACATGCTCTGGCAGCATCTGCTGTCTTAGTATCTAGTGAAGTGAAATACAACCATGATAAAATGGAATTTGTGTCTTTTTATGCAACTTGTTACAAACACTCCAAGATGTATTTATCGATTCTTATATTCTTTCTCTTCTTTGTGTTCTCACTGGGTATTTAAGCTGCATAGTTATTACGATGAGCTACTATTATGAACTTCAGACTTTCAGAGCAATGATTTAAGAAAATAAGACCATGAAAATAATCAGAATTTACAGTCCCATTCAATTCCAAATAATCTAAGGTACAGTGTAAATTAAGATTTATAGGGAGGATCCGTTGTGCTTTAGAGGCCAAATAAGTGTAAATGAATGCATCTTAAAGCAACTGGCAATGAAAATTTGTGTTTGCGCATGTGCCATGTTCTCCCACACTGTGGTTTTGGAGGTTTATCCAGTGTAATAGCATTTTAAACAAACAATCCCTGCCTGAAATAAGGCCTTCTTTGTGGTCTGGCAGATCCAAGCCAGGGCCAGCAGCTGTCATATATGGAAGCAAAATTTCCAATAGGAAATTGAGAATTATGTTGTCAGAAACATGACTTGATAACAGGGTGAATTGAAGGACTATGGATATGTGAAAAGCCAATGCCTTGTAGGGCTACCATTCTGAATATTTAATTCAGCGTTTCATTGCAGCTGTAGTTAAAGGTCATGTCCTAGTGCTGCTGCATCTTGGCATGGTTGAGAATTCATCAATGAATTGAGATGTTATTACAGGGCCAGCACTGAATCAAGAAACTTGGCACCAGCAAACCAAAACCATCCTTCATGAGTAGTTGGAGTGGCACGCGGCACAAATGGTTCAGTGTCTACACCCCTTCCCTGCCAGTAAAGGAAGAGTTTCTTCCTTCTAAATTGTTGCCTGATGCTTCGATGGTGATGTGGGAGTCTCCAGGGACACTGTACATACGGCGCTCTCACGTCTCCCATCTCCTTGTCCTTGCCCCTTCACACTCTGGCCCTCCAAACTGACATGCTTTACTTTCCTTCCTCTAATTATTTGCGCAACTTAATTATTTGATGTCAGCCAAAACACAGACTGTCTTGTCAAGCGGTGATGGCTCCGAGTTGAGGAAACATGTTTTCTCACCAATCCACTTTAAAGGCAACTAGAGCTAAAGACAGTTGTGCTCACAAAGACAAATGCGGCAGATGACCCTGAGCACTCACCTGTGGGAATTCGATCACGTAGCCCAGTTTTTTGAGAACAAAAAAAAGCTTAGATCACACTGACTGAATACTATTTTATCAGCAGCAGCAGCAGCAGCAATAAAAGGTTGTTCCCTCCCTGGACAGGGCAGTCTGTTTAACTTGGCACTGAGCTGTGGTTTGTGGATGAGTGTAGCTTCCCATTCCTGTAAAACTTCCATTTATCATAGGCTGATAGGAGTCTGTGCTTCCTTTTCTTTTTACTGGCCTCTTTATTGTTCAGCCACTTCTTTTTCTTCTTTTTTTGTTTTGTCTTTTTCAATTTAGAAGGCTATTGGACAGGACCTATCATCACCGTTGGAGTAGAAATAAAAAACAGGCCACAAATCTACATCTCCAAACACACACGTTTAAGATGAACCTGCCAATTTTAATTCTATATTGTAATAAATCTCCTGATTTATAACAAAAGTAATGAGCCATGTTGTTTTGAATGTTATTGCTCACATATTTCTTAATGTATTATTCATTATTCATAGTGCTCATAGATTTCCCTAACAACAAGATGAGATGTTTGCAGTTAATTTTGTTGTGTTACGCCCAACTTAATATACCTGTATAGATTTGAGGAAATCATGCTTAAATTGGTTTATATTTGTTTCAGCCAACTTAAGTCAATCCCGGCTTGCATTTGTCATTTGTGACTCGATTCTGACTCAAAACCACAACTCCAAGTTAATATGATCTCTCATATAATATCACATTTTTAACGCCTAACCTTAACAAATCAAGAATTTGGAAATCTTTCAGCAGTTATCTGTTTTTGTTGTTGGGGCCAGACCTCTGGAGATGCCATGTCAACACAGTGGCGAGCTGTAACAAATCACACTGGCTTCCATCTGGACGACCTTCAAGCCAGGAACCCCTACTGAAGGACCCTAGCCACAGAGCCAAACACACACAGATACACAAAACACACGCTCTCTTTCTTTGGACGCCCAGGCAGAGTCCCTGAAGCCTTTAAAACTCATGAACAATAAGGGCCTGATTAAATCCAGAATGGATTCAGGAAGTAGTGAAACCATTTGAAAGCGTGAGGGTAGCTTTCACACAGCCCACTCCTTCCATCACCACCACTCATGTCTGCGCGTTGGCAGCCTCTGCCTTTTGAAGTTGTTGACTGCTCTGATGTCAAGTCCTGCAGAACCTGCCACTTTTTCATTTCGGGTGATTTCTTTTATCACACAAAACATATTGGGAGGTCTTTTATGTAATAAAATGAACGAAAACAACACTCCAGGAGGTCTTAATAATGACAGATAGCAGCATAATACAAAGCAGAAATTAACTTTGTTGAGCTTCTCTCTATCTTTTCTTTCTCTTTCTTTGTCTCTCAGAAATCATCGACGACCTTTCACATCTTGTGGACAAGACAGACGACAGGATTCGTAATGAGACACGAAGGGTGAAGCTGGTGGAGACAAAGTCAGCTTCCTGTGGTGAGCCTTCCTTGTTTTCCTTTAACATGGAGCATCTATCACAGACCAGAGCAGGCCTGATATCTGATCTGTGTCCTTGAAAACAGATCACAGTTAATCTGTTTATTGATATGAATGATTACCAAGCATCAGATGGCACGTGTCCAACAGACTCCAGCTTTTATAGAGGAAGTAACTCTCGCTGGTGTAAAACATAAGAGTTGGACAAAAAGAACACTTCCCTCAGACAATATGTAATTTGACATAAAGGGCCTATCATGTTGGGTACAGCTATACAAAGTTATCGTCTTTACCATTCAGAAATGGAACAATGTTGTTGCTATTGCTGTCTTGGCCTTCATCTCCAGAGAGAATGGTGCTTAATAGAGCAAAAAAAATGTTGCTGATGGAGACAAGCCCTCTTGGCACAGAGGATGTGGGTAGTGAATGGTGGGTGGACTGGCTCTGTCTGTGACGCCCGCTAACATAGTGTCCTGGGCTTTAAAATTGGGTCTCTCATACTAGCCCTTTGAGGAATCCTCAAATGTGCACTGTGGATTGCAAATCAGGCCCTAATACCAATCTACACAGGAGGCGTTTCAGCTGCAATTTTCAGTTGTCAGACACGACAACAGATACGCTCCTATTTTAACCAATCCAGCTGTCTACGCTTCAAGTCCAATTTCTTCCATGCGTAACTACAGTGGTTGTGTGTTGGGCCAAAACGCAACCTACAATATTGTACCTGAACTTATCCTGTGTAGACACACACGAAGCACTGAGGCTGCTGCTCAGCTAACGTGCTGCTCACGCTACACCTCCTGTGTAGACACGGAGTCGAGTTGTCCACTGAGAGGATTTGTAATGCACGGCCCTCCCTCGCCATTACCACAGATCTGCTTCAGTTTGCTTTACTTGTGTTTTGTCTGTTACAAAAAGACTCTTTTCTCAGTGGGTAATGCTTTTCAGATGAAAAAGGCTACCATGAGAGGTGTGTTAGCTGGCTAAAGCCAATCTATGGAATGTGGGAGCTTGAGCCTGGCTCAGTTTGCCCAGTGAAATGCCAGACAGCCTTGCTATGGCAAAGGTTGCATTGTTGTGCTAGGAGACCTGGCTAACAGGCAGTCTGACAGAAGCAGAGCAGGCCGGTCAGCCCTCAGAATGCTTCATTCTGTTGGTCGTGTCCCCATGGTGCCCGAGCGTGAGTTTGTTTGACGATCCCAGAGCTCAAATTGTGTTAGAACCAGGACTCTTTCTTTCTTTCTTTCTTTCTGTTTTGTTGAACTTGTTCTTTTGCCACCCCAACTCCCTCCTTCTCCTCCTCAGTTCCGTGTGTGTTATGTGTTTGCCTGTGTGCACCTGCATATGCATCACATGTATCTATGTGCGCATGTTTTTTGTAGTGTACCAGTGTCCACGCAAAGATGTGCAACTGTATTTGCACAGTGTGTTCTTGTGCACGCATGTATGTATTGATGTGTGTGTGTCAGACGTTCTCTGTGAATGGAAAATTCCCCCATGGTCTTCTTCACTCTCACCTCAATGCTCTCTTTCTTTTTTCCATTCCTCTCTGTCATCCCCCTGTTCGTCTCCTCAGTTGTTTGACACTCGTCTTTGTGTCAAGCAGAGAAAGAATTGAAAATACTACATGCCACAAATTGTTTGGAGGGCTTTCCCTCTTTCTCCATGGCAGCGTGTTTATAATTCCTTAGCTTTAAGGCTTTATTTATTTTTGAAACCACCTCTCATCCAAAGCTGGCGTTTGGTGTTATGTCTCAGCCGACTCCTTTTAAAGCTAGAAACGTCTGGCTTTGACAGGCGAGAGCATACTTAACATAACTATTGGTAGCTGCCTCAATGTAAAAGAGGCATCTTAGTATCTACAGACCAGAGTTGTGCTAAAATTTCCAGAAATTTGAAAAATCTTCTTCACTATAAGATTATCAATATTTATCATCCGACATTTGCACTCTTGATTTGGGGGCAAAACTGTTTTGTGTGCGTGCATGTACCAGCAATCTCCAAAAAACAGTTGGAAGAGCTGAGCTCTGGGAAGGGTCATCTCACCAAAAGGGAAGGACCCACATATTGCTCGACCATGGTTCCTGTGGCATACTGTGCGTGACTAATGCCTGCAGTGTTGTGAAACATCCATTGTGTTGAAACATACTGGATTCTTGTACAGCACAGGCTTGTGGAGACAGCTATCTCCTTTATGTACACAAGATGTAGACTTGATTTAGCGGCATTAAAGCAGTTCCCAATTTGAAATACCTCATTATTATTCAGCAATAGTTTACAAAAAGAGACCAGTGTAAAACAAGACAAAACAGACACACATAAATCACAAAATAAATGTATACTTTTTTAAGCAAAACAATTTGAAAAGTTTTTTTCTTGCTTGCTTTTGAATCAACTATCTTTGAAATGTTAAAGAAGGCTGTTCCAAAGCTGAGGAGGCACAAGCACAATCGCATTTATAAACTGAACCTCATTACTTTTTGAGTACTGAAATCTGTCCATAGCACCTAGTTTTAAAAAGTTTGCATGTAAATGTCAGATACTTCTCTCAAAATTAAACACTAGGTATCGAAACATGTGTAATCTTTGTATTAGTACTGAAACTCAGATATCTGAGTGGTAGCAAAGAATAGCACAAAAATACAATTTTGTGTTTTTAAATCTCTGGTCCAATGCTGTCTCTTAAACGAGCTAAGCCTGATTCAAAGAGTCATTACCACTTGTTTTAGATGATGTTGGTGGGAATTGAGGAGTGGAGGCTTTAAGTTTGGTTGGATTAGTGTGGCAGATTAGTCTAAAGGACCAAAGGGTCTCTTGGAGAGTTGTGTGAGTTCCCCAGAGCTTAGGCATCACCATCAGGCAACATCAGTGCTTGATCAGCCCTTCTCAACAAAACTAATCCTCAGTTTATAGAGGGCCACTTCTGCAACCCCATGGATCTTGCAGGTGGCTTGCATCTCAAGTAGGTTTGTACTGTTTGGACTAAAGGGGATGTCTTAAGAGACTGTGGCTGAGGGGCAGCATTTGACAGTGTTTGAAGAAGAGCATGTAAGGCGAGTAACTGCAGTAACTGCGTCTTTAGTCGTGAGTCAGGAGTTGTCAAGGAAACACTAGTTTTGCTCAATAGGGAAGTTCACTTTTAAAACTCCTGTGTACTTTAATCAGTTCGATCTTTCTTTCCAGCTCTTGTTCCTCTAATTGCACTGACATAGTATACTGTTGGAAACCAGAAATGGCAATTGAATATGTTTCACATGGTTGATGAAAGGATTGCTTAAAGTAATACATCCTGCTAATGAGGCTCCTCTGAGTGGCAAGTTAAATCAAACTTGAGAAATCTATAAATATTTGAAACCCTTTTCACCTCTCATTTTTGCTTGGGTTTCAGTGAGAACATTTTAGTTCTAGTTATTGTGCTCACACCACAAAATTACACCATATGCTTTCATCTACCAGCTGAGTATCTATTTAATCTCAGTTATATTACCTCAGTTAGGTCATTTATTGGCTGACAGGTACAGAAGTTCATGCTTCCCAAAGGATGAATCCTACTGATTCTGGTGATCCCCTGGCTCTTTCTCTGACACCAACTTGGTTGGATTGCTATGAAAGTCATATCAAGTTAATTTTATTTATATAGCCCAATATCACAAATCACAATTTGCCTCAGGGGGATTTACAATCTGTACAGCATACAACACCCTCTGTCCTTAGACCCTCGATTTGAATGAGGAAAAAAAAAATTCAGCACGGGCATTCATGTCCCCCTCAGGATAAAGTGTAATCTCTTTTGCCTCATTTCCACTGCATGGTACGGCACGGCTCGACTCTACTCGCTTGGAACCGTTCTTTTTTTAGTTTTCAATTGGCAAAGGTTGTGGATAGTACCTGCTACTTGGTACCTGGTACCTGGTACTTTCTTTGGTATCACTTCTGTCAAAATTCTGAGTTGAGCTGATGCTAAATGTTGAAGTTAAAGCACTGCGAGTCGCTGATTGGTCAGAGAGAATCGTCACTACAATTACTTGCGCTACACAGGACATTCTGCACAAACCTGCCTACCATCAATAGAGGCTGCAATTGTTTTATTCATTCGACCCAGATTTAAAAAATGGCAGCCCGCAAAACCACACCATGGTCAACTGATGAAGTGCAGCTGTTCCTCTGTTTAGTTGCTGATGATCTGTTTGGTTTATTTGTCCCTTTTCTTTTAAGGTCATCCTCGCCTTTTGTGGTCCAAAAAAATCTTTGAACCATAAACAGGGGGCACGGAGGGAGTAGTGAGGGAGGTTCAGGGGTTGTGTCTGTCTGTCCAGGGCTCTCACCAATTATTCGTTTTCTCTGTGATTTGTCTTACTGATGTGTCTGAAAATTGCTAAGATGGGATGGACCCAGACTCTGGCCCCCAAAACTCCTGGGTGGTCAGTCTATCAGCAGACACCAACTATCTCCCTCAGCATCAGTGTCACACCAGAGCCCTAATCTATTTGGCAAGCAAACGACATTATTGTCATTAGTCTCCGGAGGCCTCCTGAGGGTCAGGAGTGGCTTGTTTAGTTACTGAGGCAGACAGGGTTGGTCCAAGGAGAATAGGAGGGTGAGGGTCAGTGCGGGTGTCTAATGTGGCTTCATGACTGACTGTTATATGACATTAGAGGGTGTGAGATCCTTGCTCCACACTAACATATGCGTATGTTATACAGCTCAGCCTTTATTGCTATTGTTGCTATGGTGTTGTCAAGTGGAGTTGCTGACAGATGTTGGACCAGGCTGAATGAAATTCAGATGTCTAAATCTAATGTGGACTGGGTGTTGCTTCGGTATCGTTTACAACCAAACAAAGATAATTGCTGGAAATGTGTGTGTGTGTGTGTGTGTGTGTGTGTATTTGCTTTAAGCATGAGGCTTTTAAAGAGCCATCACAAAAACTATTTGAGCGTGTGTTTCTACTTTGACATTTATATTATGCTCACATGTGTAAGTTATCAGGAGGAGAGGTCCTGTCTAGACCAGTGATAACATCTAACATGCATGTCCTGTGGACCCATGTATGACCACCTTTCCCTCAAATGCAATACTAACACACTGTGTTCAAAGATTTAACAATATGCAGAGAAAGAGACAATCACTCATAAATGCCTAAAAGAAACAAAAGAGATAGATGAGAAGAGTCAAAAGGGGTGCAAAGACATCTGGACCCCTTACAGTCATACCCCATATCCTGGCAAAGAAACCAGCATCAGCCCTACATTTCATCAGACCACCACACCACCACTACCACCGCAAGCAATTAGTTCAGCATGGCTTATATCTCGCCCTGTCTTTCTCCCTGTGGGAAAGACGACCAATTAGGCCGCGGAGGGGAACGCAGGCGGAGAGAGCCAAAGAATGAGAGAAATGTAAACCCAAAGTGAAAGGCTGGGGAAAATACCAGCCGCATGCTAAATAACAATGGACAAGTTGAGTCAGTGAGGGGACTGTCGACAGCCCTCAGACCAGCCAGAGATGCAGTTGTTTGAAATGCTCACTCCTGTGCCGTACCAGAAGGAACGGAACGGGGGAATTAGTGGGTGAACGCGCCCTTGGAGAACGTTTTCCACATCTTATGTGTGTGGCATGGTTGATGGTATAGGTCATAGAATATATACACTATACTGAGGAATAGACCACCACATCCTAAAGGCATTCAAGTGTTTATGATGCGCATGATATAAGCCACCCACCATCACTATCTATCTATAATTTTTTATTTTTTTTAACCAACCACTCTTTAAATTCTCAATATTGTTATCAACATGACAGATGTTTTTAGGGTTGAGTTTCCAAAGCCACTTCAGTTTTGGATTCAGCTGTAGTCCAACCAAAACCAAAACAAAGTTCATATTTGAGAGCTGAAAAAAAATCTGGTTACAATATATTAGCTGTTAATTTCCTTATACATAAACATAACATGACGATTTTTTTTAAAGGATCCCTTAAATTTGGTGATTGACTTTACAGTTTTCAATACTCTCTGGTGGAGACAGTAATTATAAATCTTTGGCATTTCTGTTTCTGCAATTACTTAGTTACTTATTGGCTGACCTACATGGCGACACTGATATATCTGCCATAAGCTAATATTGTCAAAAATACTGGCCCAGTGATTTGGCAGTCGGGCTCTAGATTCACTTCCAAGTTGGTAGCATTCACTAAAATTAGAATGTAAGGCATCTCATACAACAGGTTATATCCTCTCTTTTTAGTTTTGTCTTGTCATGATAGAAACGCACAGGTGTCTCTAATAACATTAACAATATCTCCGTCATGTTTAAGTGTCCCAGTAAGTCATGAAAGTGAAAACATGAGTTTTTGTACTTTGAATGTCAATCTTTGGAGGAAATACCCTAAGAGGTCATTTGTGGCTTTTGTTAAAAAGCTACACCTAACTAGTTTCAGTGAGGTATTTAAAATGATTCAGATTCAATGAAATTAGATTGTAAAGTTCCCAAAAGACGTTCGTCTTTTTATGAAGGATGAAAATTCCACCTGTAGTGGATTTTACAACGGAGTTTTTTTTTTTCCTGGGTGGTGACTACAATAAAAACTGTAATATTTTCAGTTCCTGGGGGTAAAGCACTTTGATGAAGTGTGAGTGAGCTTTTGCACATTTTTCTCTGCTTCCATAGTATCAGTAAAAAACAATGATTATCCTCTCAAGGCAGAATCAGAAACATATGCCTATCACAGTGTGCAATCTGTGGCAATAAAGCTTTTGTGGCTGTTGAACGCATGTAAATTGCATTAAGTCATCAAGAGAAAAATGGCGATATGCTGTGAGAGCATGCAGACGTTAGATGTTAGATCAAGGACTTTGAAAATTAGTAGTGAGGTATGTAGGCTTCTTACCTCTTCCAAGTGTATTCCCTTGTGTCTGCTGCAAGCCCCTCCTTCTCTGAGTCTGTCTCAAATCAGGTTTGGAGTTCCTCAGCTGCTTGACATTTGAATTTTCAATGTTAAAGTTAGAGAATTTGTTGAACTGCAAAGGTTTATCATAAAGGGGTATAGCAAAGTAAATATAAGACAAAACATTTTATGATAAGATTCTGTCTAACCACTTAGTACCAGTAGTCTTCTTCTGAAATTGCAATGGCATGTCTTTTCTACAAAGTCCTGAAAGGTTTTTTTTTTATCTCGTGCACACAAGTTAATATCTTGTCCAAGAAAAATATCATCTTTCTGGACTTTAAGAGTCCATAGATTTGCCTGGGTTTCCCAAATGGCATTCTGATAAGAGACACATTAGAGGTTAAAGGTTTGAAAACAGGACTCGGACCACTTATCGATTTATTCATTTCACAGTGAAGCTGCATCTTTTTTTAAATGTAATATTTTCCACACACACCTGTGACTTTATCAGTTTCTCACATTTTCAAAAATTACAGAATACTAAATACATAAAAATAACACATAAAAAAAACTAACTTAGAAACATAACTTTCTCCTAAACAGGCGTACAGATCAGTACTGAGGGTGCTCAGATCAGAGAGTTTGTTGTAAAAAGACTGCAGACCAGTTAGTTTAGTTTGCATGATGATATAGTTAATTTTTTTTTTGTTGATGTAAATGTCTACTTGCATTTCTAAAACAGCTGGACACTGTAGTTTTAGCAAATGGTATTCAAACAGGAGTAAGTAGTGTATTTGTTTGGGGACTATTTTCAGCTGTGGATTAATACACATTTGTTTGTCTCTAATGAGTATTTACAGACACGTTTGTGGGATCAATTCGAATTAAATTACAGTGGCCATGCTACAGCTGAATGAACATGTCATCCAGTAAAAAGGTGTAACACATAAATGTGTTTTTAATAGTTTTTGGACAACAATGGAGGCTTTTGATACACAGACTCTGCTAGTGGAATAATTTCATTGTTGGTTTTGGTCTTTTCACGGAATTTGTTGACAGTAAAAAGCCATCTGACTTTCTTTTTTTATATTTTTTCCTCCTTCAGGGATGCTGGTGGTGATCGTACTGCTTCTCATAGCCATCGTAGTGATCGCTGTGTGGCCTGTGTAGCGGAGGACGACGGCAGTGATCATGGACCTGTGCTGAACGACTACAACAGTGACAGTTTGGTGCAGGATACCAGTTTAAAACCTTTGCATCCACAGTGCACACATGTACAGACACTCATTTAAACTGTCTCTCATCAGATTTTATATTCTTGTTCTTTCTGTTCACATTGAGACAAAGGTCACAGATGACTGCCCAACAAAGGCAGTATGAAATAAAGACTGAAGTCCTTTAGCAGCACAGTTTTCTATACATCAAGTCGATGGTTGGGTGAAGGGCATGAGTAACCCTTCCAAAGACTTTTTTAAATAGAATATATTGCTTAGGTGTAAATTGTCCTCTTTAATAGTTGTTCAAGTGTCTGGCTCTTTAAATTGACAGTGAATCAAATAGTTAAATTATTTGGAGGTTTGTAAAGTATTTTTAGCTTGGACTGTGACGAATGTTGACCCAACAGTAGGACCTCCCGCAGGTAGCAGGAGCTTTCCTTTCATAAGTCTGTCTGTGGTCTGGGCTCAGGCTCTCAGTGGGCACGGTAATTCCGCAAGCTTTGCAATATTCACACTCACTTATATTTACCCATGCAACACTGTAGCAGCTGTAATGTTATCATTTGTCTTGCGATTTTATAATGTTTATAGAAAAGCTCTCAGCCAAAACAAACAGCTCGGCTGTGTTACTAACATGGCTGTTTTCCTTCCTTGTAAATCAATTCAGCTTGTGATTTCTAATAAATGACATTTTCAGTTTATAGTCCCGGGACTCCTGTCTGTCCGCGTTAACGCTCGGGGCTTACTCTGCAGGATTGCAGTGTTTTGTAACATGATATTTTGGTGGGGTGGACCTTTGACAAAATCTGCATAATATTGTTTTGTCTACTGTACTTAGAGTACAGTAAATAGGGTAAAGCTGACTACATGCCTTAGCAATAACTTAATAAATAAAAAAATATTATTCAAGTCAACAGAGGCAAATGGGTTTTCAATGTAACAAGAGTTTATTTCAACTGAAAATCTGAATTTAGTTCTACCAGGTTGGTGTGTTCAGTAGTTATTATTTCCTTCTTTAATGGCAACAATCTAAACAACCACAAACAAGTAAAAAATAAAAGTTGAAAAAGACAATAAAATCCACAATGTCTTGTGTCATTAAATATATTCATATATAATAACCATAATATATTAGTACGCATTGTAAAACAACATTGCAAAAAGTCTTGGCAATGGTGACAACTAAACAACATTTACAATTCATAGTATGAACACAAAGCAATGCTTTGACAGGTATGTGTGTAGCGTTTCATCAGGAAGCTTGTCAAACCATAGCTCAGGAGACGGATGTAAAATTTACAGCATGAGGCTACAGAGACTAGAGGAGGTGTGATTACAGATTACATTGTGCCAAACAGAAAAACACTGACATGTAATGTTATGTTGCGGGATTAACAATGAAAGGCAGGAACATGTAAATATACTGTATATGTGAATATGTTGTCATCAGTAGTGCTGGAGAAGCCACCAGCACGTAGCATCATGAGGGACTGACAGCACAGTCATTTTGATTGTACAGTAAAATAAAAAAAAGCAACACACTCCGTCAAACCCTACATGTAAATACTAAGAAGTACTTCAGCAACAAGGCCGTGTGTTCTTTTTATCTTACAGTTGAACCCAGGTGATTTTGATTTCTCATGGTTTGAAAAGCCCTTCTAATTTGTCATCCTCTAGGAGACATTTCAGTCCATTCACAAAATTCCTGCACAAATGAGTGGGTTTCTGAGATAGCGGAATCAGAAATTATTACCATTTAAAACAAAGGAAGTAGAGATTAAAACCATGTGTCTTGAAAAGATCTGAAAACCCCATTTTTATAGTTCCTTGTGCTGTGGGACAGTTTAAAAGGTGCTAAATGTGATTTTGTGAAACAACAAAATACCAGCAAACATGTTGCTCAAAGTGTTTTGGGATGGACTGGAAGGAACCCCAGTTTATGAAACATTAGATTCACTGTGGGCTTTTACAAACCTGAGCCGAGTGTTTTTTTACCACGCATTCCTTGGAGAAATCCAAACTGAACTGCATACAAAATAAATGAGCAATGTGGTTTGAATCAAGCAGCGTCAAGTGATTGCAATTCACCCTACTTCTCCCTGTGCAAGTGTTGAAAGTGAAGAGAATTAACGTGACAGGTCAATGGGAGACGGCAGCCTCTGACTGGTCGCACACAGTGTCCTTTCAGTGAATGTACAGTCATGCATTGTGTTTGCAAAAGAGTGTGTGGACTGTAACGGTATTTATCTGCTATCTCATAGTACTGTAGGAATTATTCCAGATGAATACAAGCCAGCGTGAGGTGGATTTCAAAAATACATTTAAGTAATTGTTGAGCACTTTTTCAAGGTGCAGTTTGCGGCGATGTTTTCATTTTTCTGCATTAGGCTTCGTTTCTGCACCACATGAGGTAAGGAAAGTATTTTCTTTTCATTATGCCCATTCTCATTGCTTCCTGCAATCTGCATTGATTGGGTTTAAATATCTCACTCAGACGTTATCCAAATACAAAATACACCTTTTCAGATGCAGTGGTCTGTAGCCATCCACATTGTAGTACCTTAGTGAGAGGCAGAGGTCAATTAAAAGGATGTTTTCCTTCCTTTGTCTTATTCATGCAAATTATTAAAGATACATTTTGACACACTGTACGCAAGTTTTTCTCACGAGCTGGTGTAAAGGAATACATTTCCAAAGAGAGAAATCATACAAAAATATGCACGTATGTCAGTATCCAGTAACACGCAGTACTTTCACCTGCACAACAATAATGTTGCATCCACTTTGCGCAATGACATACCTTGGGTAACTTTCACAGCTCCAATCATTTTGTGATAGAACAAGTATTGACACTAATATTTTCACTAAAATGTAAATGAAATGAATTAAAACAATCATTTGACTTTTTTTTGTAGCCACTTAAGAACCCATATTTATTGTTATTTATTTCTATTAGCTCTACCCAGGAATACATTTTCATAGTATTTTTATAACAATCAATGTGGCTGGCCTCTTGTCCTTTTGTAAGTCAGTTGTTAAACTCCTGCTGGAGTTGTGAAATAAAAAACAAATAAAAGATCACAGTCACTGTAAGTACCGGAAGTGAAATCAGTGATTTTAAAATGCAGTTTGTAATTTTAACATTAGTACCATGAGCAGCACCTGCTTGTGCCACCTTAGTGAACTGAACGTTAGAGTCTCAAATGAGAAGCGTTCACATGCAGGTTTGTACAAATACTGAACCACCAAAATTGAACCAGTGAAGTCTGAAGGGGCAGATAGGGGAGTAAAAATATACTCAAGATTAATCAGGTCAAAAACGCTTTAGTTAATACTGTGTTTTATCCTTGGTTCTCTTCTGTCACTTGTGTATTCCAAATGTGTTAGTTGTCAGGACTAAGTCTAAGTCCTGAGAGCTAAAAATGGAGGACAACAGATTTCTTGTTTCTTGAATTGCAGATATACCTGGATTTGTACAACAGGAGGAAGGAATGGCAACTCATTGACAGCTAAATGTATATGCATTTCTGTGTCTTACAAACAATAGTTTTTATGGCACAATTCTCAACAGAGGAAATATTACTGCCTCAATCAGACCAGTGAAGACTTTTGATGAAACAAGCTCGCTTCTTAGCTAAGAATACAATAAGAAAACCATGCAGAGGCAAAATTGCAGTGGTAATTGAGTGGCTTTTTTCTGTGTCATTTTTGCACCAGCAGAAAATGTCCATAAAATTAAAACATAAAATATAATGATTTCATACTGAGATAAAGAAAATGAACACAAATAACTTTATATGCTGGTAATAGGTGCAAATCTGGCAAATCCACAAGAGAGACAAATCTCAAAGTAAAATAAACCATAAAACCAAATCTGCAAGGTGAGCTCCTTCAACAAAAGTTCACTAGAAAAACAAATCATCCTAAATAATTCTCTTCATGCTTCTACACAAAAAAGCAGCGACATAAACAGTCTCTTGTCTGTCCGTGGTCCTCTGTCTGCCTCTCTTTCACTTTGTTTTTTTTTTTTTTAAATGACCCGCTCAGCTTTTCTCTTGAATTCCTCTCCCTCTCCGGCATCCTCTCCATCTTTTTCCGCCTATGGCTTCTTGCACTTGCCTTTCTTCTCGCGCTGCTGGAACTTCCTGAGCCTGCGTGCCCACGTGTCCCTCCACTGGATAACCAGGCTGCCTTTGTCTGCCACCACTCCGCTCTGCCCAGGGGAGTCCTCGTCATTCCCCAGCAGCAGGTACTTCTTCCCAGGCTTGATCTTGGGACACTTGCAGGCCACGTCTTTGGCACGGACCCACAGGAACTGGTCCCCGCGGCGGATGCGGCTCTCGCCCTGCTTGTAGACGGAGATGATGTTGACGGTGAACTTCCACCACTCACCAGCTTTGTCTGCCTTCAGGATGTGCACCTGGACGGCTGCAGAGTGAAGTCGGGGGAACAAAAGAGATGACACATTATTACGTGGGTCAAGAAGATCAAGAGTCTGAGTTAAATGCTAAGAAAACAAGAAATGTCAACCTGCTGGTGGCGCTAGAGGAAATGTCAGTGGATCCATAAAGTCAATAGGATTAATTCTCTGTCTGTCAATCCATCCAATAGTTGTTGAAATATTTCAGTCTGGACCAAAGTGGTGGACTGAACAACATTGCCGTCCCTAGAGTCATTCAAGTGGTATAAAAACCTCTAGGCACATAGAGTTTGTCCACAACTTATTATGTGGTCCTGGTGCTTCATGCTCTGCATTTACCTATTCACTTCAACAGTGTCTCATGCCTTACCATGGTAATCCAGGCGCAAATACTCCTTCTGAGCCAAAGTTTTCCCTTCTAACAACTTCTATTCCACTGAATTTTCTCTGTCTTTGGATATTTATTGCGGTAATTGAATAAGATACAGTTGGTCAACTAACCACCGCTCTCCTGCATGAAGATATGCAGATATTATTTTAATGAGAACATGTTCTTTGCTTCACTTTGTTGCATCAGCTTCTCACTGAGGAGTATCCACCACATTCAAAGATCTCTGTCACAATGGAAAAAGGAAAGGCTCTTTTCTTTTTCTTGCGAGCACACTGGTTCTTTTTCCAACTATGGCTATCATTCAAACACCAGCACACTCTGTCCTCAGCAAACGCGAGCGTAGAGTTGGCAGCTAAGATCACAGAGGGCACTATGTAAAGGGAGGCTTGCAGTGAGTGCTGACCCATGCTGCGGCAAAAGAGGGATCACGTCACAGTATCCAGAGCTCTGACACCTTCTGAGAGGACTGGATGATTTGGCCTCAGGATCCCCACAAGCCTCTTATGTTTAGGATTTCTTTGGTTGCATTGCATTGATGCAGGGTCGGTTCGAACAGCTTCTGAAACCCCCCAATCTGAATTGGTACCACTGATAACACTGGCAAATCAACTGGTCAGCAAGCAATGAACTGAGAAATAAGAGAAGTGATACGATCACTTGGGTAAACCTTGGCAAAAGGTACTGTAAATCCCAGTAAACTACACTCATGTGGTTTAAATACTGTTTTTATCCTCAGTGGAAAAGGTTGGTCTGTGGTCCAGCTATGATATACAGCTCCACATGCATTATGTCCATTACTACAGACAGAGCAGTGTGATTTGTAATGTGATTAGGAGGCAGGGTAAGGCTATTAGAGACGTTAGCTGGAAAGACACTCAGTGATATCACATGATGAATCAACTGGTATGGTCCTCAGAGAGAGCGAGGGAGTAAAACCCAGCATGTATCAATATGTATTATATTGACCGGATCTCTATTAAGTTCCATTATACTTCTCCTGTACTTACGGGATAGCTTTTGAAATGGACCACAGTGTTACGGGGTCGCTAGTTTCACCTTCACTGTAGAGCTAATGGATCTGAACATCATGGCAGTATGAAGAGTACATCCTGTATTCAGGGCAGGTTTTTAACCACACATGCTGGATCACTGCTGTGGGAGTCACACTTTATGAATGGTGGAGATCTAAAACGGACTCAAAAAGGCCCGACTCGGGGAAACAGAAAACATATCTGTTTCCAGATTACACTTTATTTTCCAATACTTTTTTTTGCTGCCTCCAGGGTCAATTCAAAATCTGCTGAAGCTTTCCAAGGCCTTGAGACTCAGTTTTCCATTTCTATTTAAAATGTTTCTTTGGTGTGGGAGTCTCCTGGATTATAAAACAACCATGTAGGTTTATGTTTTGGCCACCAGTTTGAAATATTTCTACTTTGTTCCTGAGAAATCATGTTTTTCTGTCAGTTTGTCGAAGCGGACAGCTCAGAACACTACACTACCCATGAGCCATTTACGTTTTGTCAGTTTTCTCAACAGCGTAATCTTTAGCGTCTGTCCGTCACCACCAGCAGAACACGTGACACAATTTTTAGCTCTGTGATTTTGATGTTTTTTTACTGAAATACACCTTTGGAGTCATAGCTGACTGCTCACCTTATGTTTTTATGACCACATGCTTGTACCTTTGACTTTTTTTTATCAAAGAACCGAGTATTTTCTAACCCAGTTGTTCATCTTTTGTACTGATGATTCAACCAGGAAAATCTCATGTCCATCCAGGCTATGGAAGCCCTCCAGCTGTGAGTCACCTAACATTGTCAATGTAGAAAACGACTTTTACTTGTGGGACCAGGGGCACCCAAAATACCTCCTCCCACTTTGCAACTCTATTTTCAGTTGTATGTCCCCCAAGGCCCCGTGTCCATAGGGACTCAGTGGCTGACCTGGTGTGACCTGATGGTGACCTCGGCAACACCTTGCACCTAGCAGCTGCCACCAGGAGCTGTTCTCTCTGTTTGAGTTTAGTCAGCAATCTCACTGTACACTGAAATCTCAAGAGTACCAGGGATTTTTCTGAGACCAGACATTTCCACCCCCTCCAAACACCCCGCTCCCTCCTGTGATTCTTTATGTGCGTCTGTATATCGACCACAGAAGCTTGTAGCATCGTTTCCCTACGCAGCATGAAGCCCAGCTCCCCTGCTGATCTTTTCAAAACAGTCCAAAGCCACAGCGCTCTCAACTTATCCTGTAGATTTACATTGTGTTTGACTTTTCGATCAGCTTCGCTAAGCTCATGTGTGGTAAATACTGTACAGGGATCTTGTTCTGGTCTGTTACGAATCTTGAATATGCTGTTGCAAGCTGAGGATGGATATGACGAGGAGCTTAATGGTTCTCATGTATGTCGCCAGCACAAAGCCCCCCTGGTAAAGGCAAGTCGAGGAGAAAGTGGATTACACAGAGGATGATGTAGCATGTAAAACTAATGATGGACAGATGGATTAAATTAAATGTTTGAACAATAACCTAATTGCAAACAAATCTTAAAAAACCTACAAAGGTTTGAAGGGACAAACACAGTAATCAGAGGGCACATGTTTCCAGCTGGGCTCATTATCTGCTATTCTTTTATATATGACTTCATTAAATGTGTCTGTATATAATTACTGTATATAAATGTATAGACCTAATCAGTTATATTTAGACCTTATAGACCTTATAATTATATTCCACTGAACTTTGGGGTTCTCTCTTGTCTCAATAACCTTTTCTCTTAATTATCCTCATACCCTGCCTCCACAGTAAATACTGGTGCAAAAGAGGAACTTCCATTTGTCTTTGGCTTGGTACTATCTCAACCATCAGTACCAGCAGATCCCCTACACTTCACACACAAGCACAACACATGCCAAATCAGTTGGGAGGCTCTTCTGGCTTCACTCCTGGGAGATGTACGTACATGAGGGTACTCAGTAACGTGTTGAGTGATGGTTCCTCCAGCAGGACGTCCTGATGTCTCTTTTTACCTCTACACCTCTCCACCCTCGAATGAATGCTGCCGTCTGTTGTCATTCAGGTGTTACATAAACGGTGTACTGATAAAATTACTGTTAGTTAAATATTTATACTAAAGATTGAACCTGATATTGAAAGATTTAACAACATTGTCTGCTATTTGGCCAAACCAAAGAATTGAATACAGCCAGGTCGCTGACACATTCATGCATGAACCGATACATATTTCACTTCTCACGACATCAGCAGTAAGGTAGGCACTGGTGGAAGAGGAGGTGTCTATAAGCCGACCCCCTAACTCCTCCAAATCCCCGCAGAACAAAGCCCAGGCCTGTCCGTCAAGCCGCTGAGGTATGCTGCAGGATGCCGCTGCTTGGTTGACCGGTTCAGCAGTCTGACTTCAATCAGGGGAGGGGACAGAGGGAGGGGAAGAGGGGAGAGGTCATACGTCTTATCCACACCTTGAATGGCGTGGCGGACGGACGGTCACAGGAATGCAGCGAGAAAACGCCTTGGTTGTGGGGGAAGTGGGCTGCCTTAATGAGGATCTCTTAGAGAGCACCCACTGTCCGTCACACTGTCTTTGCTTTATCCGCCCAGGTCTTAAATGCCTGCTCGGAGACAACCCTCTCCACACACACACACACACACACACACACACACACACACACACACACACACCTCTGCCTAATTCTTTATCCTGCCCTTTCTCTCCTTCTGTTTGTCTGCTTCTCTCTTCCTCCTTGAAGATCTGCTGTCTTCTGTTTGATCCTTTGTCTCTGTCCTCAGAAAGCTGGAGTAAGCCATCAGCAAAATGCCTCCCCTGTAAACTATAGCAGCTCCCCAGCAACGTGCTGGTCTGGGATGTGTGAGATGGGAAGTATTCTGGTCCCAGGACTTGGCGCAAAAGGAGTAAATGTAGCATGTTCTGGAGGTGTGTTGGACACACGCTATTTGTTCCTGTAGAGTTTTTTTTATCCAGAGCAAAAAAGGAAACTGTGTGTTTCTTCCATCAGACCACATGTTTTTAAGCTTTCCTGTAGAAATGAATGTAAATCCAAGTCATTAAAATGGGCTGCGCGTTGTCTGTTGACTCACCGTAATCTTTCTTGCAGTACTTCTTCATGTTGATCTTCAGTTTGCCCTTAGACGCTTTGCAATAAGAGTCGCAGTCTGCAAGAATGAGAAGGGAGAAAATAGAGTTAGGAGGCTAGAACCTTTTAGTAATGGGGAAAAGGGTTTCGTGAATTTGTTAAGAATTCATTGTTGGTGGGGGGGGGGGCTAAAAATATTCTCACATTAAGCAATTTTCAGAACATGGAAAAAAACAACTTGTGGGCCTATAACTTTGTGTAAGTTGCAAAACAATAGCACTCAGGCCTCATGTTTTATACATTTTTATAAAAATCTGTGAAGTTGTTCCCAGAATTTTGTCAAATAAATTTTGGTAAAAAAAAGAATTGACAAGATACAAATGAAGTCTAAAAGGAATTAATCATTTATTAAAAACTAAGAAATTGGATTTTTTTTTTTAGTCACACACAGCACAACATTTTATTTAATTGTTTTTCTCATTTCTCATGTAAATAATTTCTTATGCATACTCAATTGCTCAAGTAATTAATAATAATCATTATTGTTATTGTAGATAATAAAAGTGATGAAATTTACCACAAGTCATCCACCACATGTCCTCTCGCAATAAACAAACAAAAATACAAATCAAATAAATATCTCTTTCAACATTAAGGAAAATGTTTACAGTATAAATTATAATAATAATTATATATATTATATAATAACTATTTTCACATGTCCAAAGAAGCTGATACAATTTAAACACACTGTCGATGAGCTGGCTGTTAAAATAAATTTTACATTTACACGAATGGCAGAGTTTTAACAATTTTTCTAAATTTGAAACTTTAGACGAATTATTAAGGGTGCGTGTTCTGGTTGTGGTGGAGGCACTTTACCCTCCGACCATGTTGACAACCTCCATGTGTGATGGTGAGGACCTCTGAATGGAGCTGATGGTACCAGCAGCAGTTTAGGAGAAATACAAATTACCACTGCCATCTACCCACTCACTCCCTGTCAGACTGTGGGAATGAGTCAGGCCTGTGCAGACCACCCTCCACCCACTTCAACCCCCACCTCCCTACAAATCTCACCTCGCTTGTCACCTCAGCCCCCCGACCTCCCCGAAAAAATAACCCTGGGATCACTTCAAGGCCCCACCGAGGACCATGTCAAGCTTTTGCATTTATTGCAGTGTGGACAGGAGGGGGGGGGGGGCGGCGCTGAGGGCTGGCAGCTATTTGAGGGAGTGGAAGGTGGGGGTGTGAAGGGGGTCAATGCCACACAAAGGGAGGTCAGGAAGGGAAAATTAGCCATCCATGAAGCGTTAGGCAGAGGACCCTTTTTTTTTAGGGGGGGGGTGGTGTCCACTCTGGAGCCATGAACAAATAAATACCTCACGCAGGCAGAGGGGTCACCCAAATCGCCTCACAGCTCTCTGCTGTGGGGAAGCTAACACACACACACTCTTTGAGGTAGCTCAATAAGTGAGTACTTAAGGTTGATTTCAGCTTAATTGATCTGGATAACAGCCTCAAAACAGAACATTTTTTATTTGCTGGAGGCTGTTTAAGACATTTTTTGTGCACAAAGTAGAGGCTTAATTAAAGTTTGTCTATTCCAAATGTGGTTGAAATCTACCATGATTCAAAACGGAGAATAGATGAGTCAGCTCTGTATTGTGTATATTCAAGGAAGCTCTTCCACACCATCACATTGTACTGCCTCTCCATTGGTTGTTGTGTTTTTAATTATTGGAAGTGAGCTGTTATTTTTGTTATTTTTGACATTGCAGATTATAACTAACCCTGTCAAATAGATCCATGAGGACATACATATGCCATCAGTTTTATGATAGATTACCAGGAGGTGAAGGAGGCAACAGTATATCCCTCACTCCACTTTGCTGGCCCCAGCAATCCAGAGGGTGCATAGCTTCAGTGATTGCCCCATGCTATGCTGTCACGATGCCAGACACTTGCAACCTGGGCCAGAACAACGTGACGTGAGGCCATATCATGAAAAAAAAAAAAGTTTTCCCTCTTTTTCTGCTCCTTTAGCACACTCCCAACTGGCATAAATTGGATCCAGAGTACTGATTTTTGGTTTACACTTCAGTGCTGCAAGTGGTAATGAGTGTACTAAAAAAAAGGGGGGAAGGAAGGAGGGAGCAAGAGATGGATGGACAGCAAGTAGTAGTGGAGGAGAGTGATGGGGTGGTGGAGCTTTCAGGCAGCCTGAATATGAACACACTTCATTGTTGTGACCAGATCTTTGCTCCATGCCTTTACTCTCCTTTATACTCTGTTTGAATGAGGTTGCCTGGGGAACACCACGACAAGAAAAAATGCAGGGAAGGAGGCGGGAGAATGGATACTGGTAGAGAGCGAAGGGGTGGAGAGGTTGACAAAAAAAAAAGAAGACAGGAGTGAAGTTTATCAGGGGGGTGGGGAGAAGAAGAGGTGGACCAGGATTTTAAGTAAACCCCCCAAATCAGCGAAAAACCCAAAGCTGGTAGCCTCACACGCTGGTTAGCAAGGCCACAAAGCTGGAGCTGGTGGTGGTAAATAGAGAGAGAATAACAGAAATAGGCAAAGTAAATGAAACAGAGGAGTCTATATGAGCTGCACCTGATTACCATGTAAATGATCGAAGGGGGAGCTGTGGAAAGAAAGCTTTGTTTTCTCATAACCCCCCTTGATGCCATCATGATACTTCCCTTTGATAGCCTTTCGTTCCCCATTAGTGTACCCCTGAGACACAGCTCCGGGCCCCGCTGAGAGCACCCCGAGATCCCCATTTAGGGCCAGGCAGTCCCCTACCGTGAGGACAAATGTTCCCTTTGTGCGCGTGTTACAAGCAGGGGAAGTGGGAGCAGTCCTGTAGCACGGAGCTAAAATGTGCTTTGGGTGTTCTGAGTAGATGTAGTTACTACAGCGCTTTGTTTCCAGCCTTTCAGAACACTGAGAAGTGCGTAACTGAGAGGTGGACCTTTGGCCCTTCTATCAAAGTGCTGTACAACCCTTTAAGCTAATCGTTTTCATTTGGGATGCTTCTTACTAAAGCTGCTCCAGGACAGAATACAGTACTGTACAGTTCTGTGCATTCTATGTATTTGAGCCAAAGCTTTACAGTGCCCATAGATGGAAGCCAAACTAGGCCTGGGTTAGGTTCAGTAACCATGTTAGATACAGTACAATAGCACATAATAAAAAAAAAAAAAAGATTGTTTACTGACCCTCAACATAATTTGGGGCGTAGGTAACATGTACTGTAACCTACAAAAGCTGGAAATATTTAAGATCAAAACTCAGACAACAATGGTCACAGTAAAATGACATCTCTCTAGAATCTACAAGACGATGGCACACTGATCCAACACATCAAACGGTGAGGGCTCTGGCAAAAAAAATGCAGGGTCGTCCAGTAAAAAACAACCACCTTTTACCGTAACATCATCTGGAAAGGCGCTGCGTTGGCCAATCCAATACATGCACATTCCTGGTGGATTACTTTGTAACGTGAATGCCCTATTTCCTCAGAAGTTAGCAGAAGAAATAAATATTTTAAGCAACACTATCACCAGACAAGAACGATGATATTGATCATCATCAATATTGGATGACTACATTCAATGACAACTTTCTTTTCTTCCAAATTATCAAAATTCTAGCTTTCTACAATATCTGTGCATGTCAAGTACAGTATAGTTATGGTTAGGGAAAGATCATGGTTACTGTTAATAAAAGCTCTGATCTCCTGCATGAAAGTCAGACGCGCTACATGCCCATCCACCACCCCAAACTCAACACTTTTGCTTTCCACCTCCCTACATAAAGGGAACACTATGTCCTGCGTTGTCATTGAAATATTGAACGTACATCGTGAGATGCAGAATCATCTAATATGGATGAAATTCCAAGAGATACCTGGCTGAATAGTATTGAGGACACACTGGGATCAGATCATTCAGGCTACAGCTGCTCCGGGAGGTGTGTGACTGCATATATGGCATGGTACAGTTTGAAAAAATGTACCCCTGCTCACACTGAGGAATCCCAGTGAACTCTGTTGCAATCATTACACGACACACCTCAAGTTGATTTGACAACTCTAAAAAGGTGTTGAAGGTCCATGTTTCAAAATAACCACTGCCACTTCTGTAGTGGTATGGCTGAATACAAATGTATATTTTGTTGTTTCTGTTCAGCAGCTCTCACAGTTTCCACACAGATAAAATCAAATGTACCCACGCAAATGAAATCTGATCACAAGCGGTCTCTCGAGTCAAAGCCAGGTGTGAACAGCAATCTATATCAACTATATCTAGACACATTCTGGATACATCCAGATACAAGATACTCAGTGTGAACATGGCCACAGAGGCAGAGCGGTATCAGAGGTACCAGAGCAGCGAGACAAGGAGGTGTAAATGATGGCCCAGGAGGAGGGCTTTCTCCCTCAACCAGACTGATTGAGAAACAAATTGCGGCAAATAAAGCATGTAATTAGATTATGGAGCCCAGTGTGCTGTCCTGCTCTGTGCTGGGCTGCTCACACCAGAGCCGTGAGGTTGGATCGAGTCCAGCAAAGACACGGAGAGAAAAGGAGGAAAGAAAGAGACGGAGCCCCCCCACTTCTTTTCTCATTGTGTTGCCAGAGAGCAAAAGATGGTTTGTTTTCAGCAGACAACAGCCAGCGAAGAGGCTTTCAGAGTTCTTGACCTGATTTGAGATTTTACTTTTTGTGTGGCGTGCAATCAGCTCTGGTGAGTTGGGTCGTCCTCTGTTACTATTACTTATGAGCTTCATATGAGTCAGTGGGGACTCCTGTTGGTTATCACCCAAAGCACTGACACGGAGAGAGGAAATAACCCTGCCAAGGTTTTCATTAAAAAAACAGTTTTCGGGCACCAAAACGTAAATTGCATCCAAAAGTTTTATACTGATAATGAGAATTTGATACCGTGCTGTTCTATATCTTTTACCATCATTTTTTTCTCTCACTCTCTCATGCAATTAAGTGGCGTAACAAGATCCCATGTTGATATGACTGTGAAGTGCGGTTGAGTCGGCAAGTACTGAACAGGGCGTGTGAAGCAAGACTCATGTCCAAAAAATCCAAGGATCCGCCATGGATTCTGATCACTTCCAGCCTCGGACAAGACACACACACATATGAGACTGAAGCTCGTTACCCTTACGAGCCTCATCATCGTCAATCCAATTCTCCCTCTCCTCATCATCATTGGTTACTTTCACATCCTGTGTATCCTGACAGGCCTGGGCGGCCATCACAGGTCATCAGCGGTTAATCTCCTCCACATTTCGTTGCCGTGCAGACGTCTCTGTCACGACCCGTGGGAGTGGCGACTCACACCATCCGTGACCTACCAGCACAATGTGTGTTTTGTCTGGGCCACACCATCAGAGGTATTCTCCATGCATTCCAGCCCTCCGTGTGGTCGAGAGGGGGAGAGCTCTGCTGCAGGAGACAAATTAATATCCACTCCATTTTCCCTCACGCCCTCTATTCACCCCCCCCCCCCCCAAAAAAAAATGAATCCCCCCCTTCGTTCAACTGAGGCGCAACAAGGCACCTGCCTCACAGCTGTCAGCCCAACACCCCCTGCTATCACACATACACACACTCATGTGTTCACGAGTCTGTGTTTTCCCTTTTTCACATTTCTAAATGAACTTAATTCTTCAGCATCCTCTTCCCCTTTTTCCCCTCCACGCTGTTTTTTTCTCATCCTCCATTTACTCTTTCTTCTTTCTCTTTTCCTTTATGTTTGTCATCTTTCTTTTTGTGGTTTTCCAATTTACTCCACTTCTTTTCCTATTTGTCCTCTTCTTTTTCTTCTTCTACTACTACTAATAATTATGATAATAATCTAGCCATTTTAATAATGTATGAAATTAATAGTTAATCTGGTTCCGGTAGTATTAGTGTGGTGGAAAACATTCTTAAATGCTCTGATAAAATCACCACATCTGTTTGCAATCACATATTAGATGATATCATTGCTCCTCAAATACCAGGCCGAGCGAGAGGTGCGTTTGTTCTGCAACCTCCTGAGAAGGCCCAGAGGGTAATGTATGCATCCTCTGGGCCTCAAGCCCGGATGGTCCAGCGGGACCCTCAGCTCCTCATGATTCTGACATGGCCGACGCAGGATGTCCATCAAGGTGCTCCACCTTGCAATCTGCTTGATTTCAACCTCTCTGGGCTGAACAGTCTCGTCGCCCATATGACTCTGTCGTGATTTGATTATCGGTATAGCTACATGGTCCCAGTCATTACACAGTCTCCTTCATGTTGTGTTTACATTAGTTCAATGACACGGTTTAATCTAAGGCAGTATTAGCCTTAAACTAGGATGTAGCTACAGGCAAGGATTTTACATAACAACAGTGAATTGGAGGGAGAGGTAAGTGTATAGTTTTCATACACAAATATCCAAAACACATGTTTTACTTTTCAGTGTAAAAACACTAAAACAGAAAAGCAATAAATATGCTGATCAATTTATTCAAGTTGATAAAGTAATACAGGCCCTTCTCTCACTTATCCAGTAATCCCTCAATGAGGTGAGGAAAATTTCCTACACACCAAAAGTGGACAGATTCCTGACAAGGGGCCCAGAGAAACTCCAGATATTCCAGCTCAGCACCACCCACAGTGTTATGTGAAGACAAAGCGTGAAACAGAGGGAGACGAAGGAAGTGGAGGAGAGCGAAAAAGAGACTGAAAGAGAAAAGAAAAGAGGTGGAGGAGGGTTGGGGACCGGCAGTATCCTGACTGCGCTGTCAATCGAAGCTGTCCAGGGAGTGTTAGGGACCTCAGAGGGCCCAACAACAGCTGCAGGAGCCTCTCACACACATTCACACACACACACACACACACACGCACACACACACACACACACACACATATATACCTTGGGCCTCCTGCAACTTCATGGGTGAGACAGAGCAAACATGCAATGCCAGATGACTCCATTTTTTCCAACATGAGTTCAAAAGACAAAATGCGGAACTTATTCCAAAAGGGTTTGCACAGGTTTGTCTGTTTATTAAGCACAAGATGAAAGTTTTTGTGCTTCAAATTTGTAGAATTTAACAGTACAATTGCATTTGAATAAATTAATCAATCTTTATCAATCATAATATCAAGACACGTATTGAATTACCAACAGTATGAATCTCTTACTGTTCCAAGTTCACTCGTGTAGTGCAACTGAAAGTAGCTACAACTACCACTAACAAATAACCAGCTCTCATATCTGATGCACCACAACTAATCTTCATATCCCGGCCTTAAAGGGAGGACAGTAAAATCCACAATGTTACAGTGTCATTTCAAACTTGAATCATCTGGTGAACCAATGAAAAAAAGTACTAAATTACAAGATCCAGTTGCCCCTGATCAGTCCTTCCCTCGCTTCACTGCATCAGACTGGGAAAGATGGAGTTTGGAGAGATGAAAAATCATCAAATCAAACAAACTGCCAGGCCCCCGTGCTGTACGCTAGACCAACACCCCACTGTGCCGCAGTTAGACTGATTAATTGTGAAAGTGTGAGAGATTAAAGGAGGCACATCCCAGGGTTGCTGCTAATGGATTTAATATTCATGAAGCCCTAATAAGGAGGGGGAAGGCATGAGGGATCCAATTTATCCGGCAGTCTGTTTTTTACACTTGTGGAAAAATATTGTGGTGAGGTGTAGAACTGTTGAAAAATCCCACATCCATTTAAACACACTTCCACAATATTCTCCTCATCTTTCCCCCAAGGCCAGATGTGCTTATACGGATGTGTAGCAGCATATAGATAAATATTAGAAAGAAAATAAAGTAAATGTTTGACTCTCAGCTGTACTCACCTGATGGCTCCTCTGTACTGGTGGATGGGGTTGTAGGAGGTGCAACTGGAATCTCTACTCCCGGAGAAAACATGACATAGACACAAAGAAATATCAGTTTCATTATTATGGACATACATGTATTTTTGTCTTTGTGTGCATGTATGTTGTTGGTACAGTGTGTAAATGTGCATATTTGATGAGGAAGGATTAAACAAAACAAGTATAAGAAATGCAAATCTATCAGTGTTAAGGTCATGAGTTGCAACTGTTTTCAACAGACAAGCTTTGAGTGTAAATGTGCAATTTGAGTTATGGTTGATGGTACTTTACTAAATAATAGGAAGTATTGTGTCTATTTTATCTTCATTACTCACACAAAGACGTATCTGATCGATTAGATTGAAAGAGTAACGTGTGTCAGGGGGTTTAATAAGCTAACCGTGACATTGCAACATCCCTGAGACTTTTGTTGCCTTCTCTGTCTCTCTCGTAATTTTCTAAAGTCGCTTCTGTAAACTCCCAAACAAGGGCATAAAATGCACAAAAATGCATAAAGCAATATAATCTATAATCTGTATGATCTGGGGGTCAAAGTATGTAACGTGTACATAAATTAACGTTTTGCAAAGTTTGGTAAGAAAGTTGTTTACCTCCAACGGCCTTTTATTTCCCTACTATTGAATATTTATCATTTCTTTTCCTCTCCAATCTTCCTCAATACATTTCGAAGCCTTTCCCTCAGATGCTGTCAAAGCTCCTCATCCACAAGGTCTCGTACGTAGTCATATCTGACCAATAAACTTCCCTTCTGCATTCTACAAACCAGTTAGATGTTGGATGTTCATATCAAAATATAAGAAAACATTTTTGATAGGGCCACCCTGGTGGCCTAAGGGTTATGGTACCAACTATGAACTGCAACATATCTGGTTCCTCGTCTCTCTGCCCCTTAATTTCATTGTCTCTACTGTTGTCTGTCTAAAATAGGCATAAATTGCCCATTGTTCCATCCTCTACTCTACTCTTTATCACCACCAGCATCTAGACTCCCAGCTGTATCCTGCTATATGCTTTAATGAAGTCTATTCTCCAAAATTGATATTTTGATTCATAATAGATATGGTTAACCTTCTTTAATGAATCTTTCATTATTGAGTTGTTATTTCTTTATTTCATCCTCCTCCCCTGTACCCTGCTACTGTGGGGAAACTTCAACAGAGCTCTATGATTGTCCAAAGACTTGATTCTCTCAGCCCTCCTCCATAATCTGATGTATTCACAAGTGGGTAGGAAGCTGACACCATGCATGAAGAACAGCCCTCTTATCTCCAAAGGAGCAGGATGGCAACAGAAGATATAAAAAACACATAATGCCTTTTTGTTATTGTGGGCATGAGGGAGAGACGGGGCTCATCATAAAGTCTGTACAGAGCAGCGGGGGGGAATACGAGGACAAAAGGCAAAACCGCAGAGATGTATCAAAGACACATGCAAAGAAAGAGGTCGACACGCTGAGGAAAGAGGTGCACAACAGTGGTGGTTTCAGCTGTGCAAAGGTGAAGACTTTGTGCGTATGAGGGAAGAAAGAAAGAATCAAGTCTTTTGATCAGTAAAATCAGATTCTCTCAGCTGGTATCGAGCAAATCTGCTTCCTACTTTCTGAACCTACACAACATTTATGTCTATAGTGCACCATAAATCAGAATCTGTGCATGCCTGTTGTTGACTTCTGGACATAATGAGGCCTTCTCCCATGACGAATTGGTCTATAACTGACAAGAGAAAAACAATTGCTGCCAAAACAATGGCGCCTGAAGCCCACAGGTCCCTTCGCTGATGTTGATCAGCAATCTTCCATCAGTATTCAGCCGCTGCGTGTGCCAGTTTAAATAATGAGCCTGTTTCTCATAATTGACTCGTGTAGATTTATGACTGACAGCGTTGGAAGGTGTACACGAAGTCAAAGATATAACATGACTCTCTATTAAAATGAAAGTTGGCCGGCGCTGCGGCTGAATCTAACAGAGGGCTGTTAAAGATTAAACTACACAGCGATCTCATCAGAGAAGGGACCCACAGGGATCGCTGCATGTTTGACACCTCAGCTCTTACTTGACATTCCCAGGAATCAAAGATATCTGATAAGTTGATTTAATTTATTCCTTTATGGGACCTCAGCTGTGCATATCCATGTAGAGATTTATTAATCATAAGCATTTAATTCCTTTGGCAAGAGCACCAATTAAAATGTGTTTTCAGAATGAGACGAAAGAGCTGATAAATATCCACAAATTGTCATTTGCTATTCAACTTTAAGTCTTCAACAACAGGCTTTGCCTTAGGCAACAATACTACATCTTTTCGTCATTCTGATTGTAATACAAGGCCATATTTTGGCTTGTAAATGGTCATCGGATGCTGAGAACAAGATTGATTTTGTAATTCAACCCAAAGCTTTCTGTATTTTTATCTAAGACACTTTGGGGCTCAGAGATGCTGGTGTTAACAGCTCTGGGTCTTTTTTCAGATTTATGGAGACCAACAAGCCGAGGAGGCTGCGCTGCCATAACCTTGAGGTTCAGTTTAATGGTGTGTTTATTTAAGCTAGCAGATTTACTGGTCAGAACGCCGACTGTCGGACACTAAGCACTTGTCTGAAGAAAAGGATGAGAGGATTTAAGCTGTGCAGGAGTGTGTGTTTGTGCGTGTGTGTAGCGTACCGTATCATGTGTGAATATCAGATTGTAGTGTCTGGTGTGTGCCTCCCTTTCAAATGTGTGCAATAGACCTGAGGCCAACAGTGTCCTACAGTGAGGCAGATATGGTAGAGACTGGTTCCACGTACTTATGCAGGGGGCAATGGGCGAGCGGCTCTGCTGGTAGCCTTTAGCGCAGCGGTTGCACGTGATACCAGTCACGCCGTCTTTACAGGGACATTGTCCTGTGGTTTGGTTACAGGTTTTGCCAGCAGCACCCACGGGATGGCAATCACATGCTGTGAAGGAACAGAGGAAGAAAGAGAGGCACAGTGAGTGGTCACACACACACACACACACGCGCGCGCATGTGGGGAGATACAAACATATACTATCTAGAGAGAGTGCAGGTGGGTACACAGCAGCAACGACAGCAGTGGTGGCAACAATAATAGAGTGGTGAGAGACAGGTGGAGGCGTGCACAGAGAGACAGAACTAACTCCGGTCCAGCACTGCAGAGGCGGGGGTGGCATCATGACTAAAAAGAGCCACACATCCTCTAAGTCTAAAGACATTTCTTGACATTTTGGTGTTGTTTGCTAATTAGTTAATTAGCATGTAACCGTCACATCTACACTGTGTCTGTGTCTGTGTGTGTGTTCTGCGTGTGACTCTGGCTGTTTGGCCTTGGTGTGTGTGCCTGTGTGTGAGGGCTCTGTGGGACTGCAGCTGAACGTGTGAGGTAAAGAGAAAGGGTTGTGCATGTTTACCAAATGATAAAATAATGGAGGATAATCCTAATTGCCTGGTTCTGTTTTCTGCCGGGCTTTGAACGCGAGCCCAAAAACGTCTGTCACACTTCCTCCCAAACTGGGGGGTCTATCGAGCACATATGCTTCTGGAATGTAATCATTTTCCAAATGCTCTCCCCAATCCAAGCCCTTAATTTATTTCACAGCCAAACCCCTGTCAGGTTTGAAATCGGTGCTGAATAATTGTTGTCTGAGAGTTGTTTCTTTTCATCTACATACTTGGATATAAATAGTGGTGACTCTGGTGAGGAGAGGTGGTTGAAGCAGAACAGTCTTGATAATCTATCATCATCTCCACAAAAAAACCTACAAAGCCGAAAACGCTGTTTGTCACTAAACTCTCACCACCATATTCCTCACCCCATAAGTGTTGTAATATTTTCTGTTTATATCCTATGGAAAGCCAGTGATGCTGACTTTGAGCCTCAGGGTTGGGCCGGCTCTGCTCATTCGCTGCCCCTCCCTAGAGATTCTTTTTCTGCGTTGTGTCACTTGTCACTCTGAAAGCCTTCAAAGGCGAAGCAGAATTATGGACTTTGAGGTTTGTGGGGGTATTTAGTGGTTTGGCCTGTTTTGTTTTGAACCACACAGACTATTCAGCCCACAGCACAAAATTACAGCTTCAAAACAATCTGTTCACTTCGGCCCATTGCATTGAAATTAGTGTTTAATATCTTTCAATGTCAAAACAACTTTAATTAATAGTAAAGCTTATGCATACAATCAAAACCACAAGTTTCTACTGTGTATTAATTTAATAGATTACATAATGCAATCTGACTGCAGGAACAGATGTTATTTGTTTGAATGTTGAATGAGTTATAATGTAATGTGTTCTTTATCTTTACTTTGACCGAGAGCGTTGATACGGTACATGCTCTCTGGGAGATCCACATTACAGCGGGCCTCAGGGAAAAGACTGCTGTAAAGTGGTAATGTAACACCGAATCTGTTCTCTTTATGACTGACCTCGGACTCTTGGAAACAACATAGTTGTTGCTTAGTGAGATATTTTGACAAGTGAAGTACTACAAAACAACTCAATCCTATGGGCTTCAGCAGGCCACCTCCTCTCTCCGCTCTGTCACACACTCTCTCTCGCTTTTATCTCTATTGCCTGTTTCCTGTGATTCAGCTTCTGTTGCTGCTCTTATCTCTCCTTATGTGTGTGTGTGTGTGTGTGTTTGAGTGTGAGTACAAGTACTTGTGCTGTTCGCCCCTTCTTATCAGACTTAGAGAAGCCTCCTTAAAAGTGTGTGTGTATCTATTGGTACCTTTATCAGACCAATCTGTCACCGTTTTCATTGCTTAGTTGTGTTTAGCTCAGTGGGAGGAACAGCACACACACACACACACACACACACACAGCCTCAGGAAGCCCAATAAAAAGCGTGGAGGCCGGTGCAGCACGCCTTCAGGCCTGTAAATTTAGGTGTATGTCAGAGGAGTTTGAGGTTCAGGAGGGAAAAAGTGCGTTCCTGGTTGGAGCTTCAGAGAGCTCAGTTTATATTTTTAAGAGCGTCTGCCTGGTAACCACAGCTTCAGAGCCTCAAGCCTGCCAGTAAATCAAGGTGCACAGCACATGGTCTACAGGTGGGAAACACTCAGCCTCCCTCTCCTCCTCCACATTTGGTCCTCCCCGTCGACTGGAGGGCTGACTGACTGCCTGACCCGCTGTCCGCTCGGGATGATAAATTGTCTGACTCCCTGGCCGGATGACCCACCTGTTGGCTAAAGGGCTGGCTTACTGTGGAGGTGTGAGTGAGAGTTCCTGCTTTAAGTGTGCGTCCACTTGACGGTTAAGTGGCTGTGTGCTCTGCTTCATGGCTACTACAGATGGCTCAGGGAGATATGGGGACAAGAGAGCAAGAGGCTTCTGTCTCAACACTTCCAGCGAGGAAAAGCGACAGAAATTTACAACAAGAAGTGTAGGTGTGTGTGTATATATAAAGATATATAATAGAACTGAATCTAAGGGATTAGTCCTGTATAACTGTCATGTTGTCTAGATGAAGACAGAATCCCTAACGCCACGAGAAGCCTTTGGCGCCGGGAGTTGCATATAAAAGAATGAAAAATGTTCTCAGTTAATGGGGAGAGTGGAAGGCTTTTTCAAAGGCAGGCCTGAGTCTGAGATTGCACAATGGGAGAATTTTGAACTTTGCCAATCGTTTACCATAAAGCTGGTGTTTGAAGTCTGAACTCCGCTCCCCCCATTTGGTTTGTGTGCTCTGTGCCAATAAGAATAATTTGTTGGCCCTGGATGGAAGCCAAGCTACCCGAGTCTGCGTTCTATTATAATTAGGTTTCTGCTCCTCCACAAGTATCTTTGGAGAGCAGAAAAAGACAGTGTCACTGGGTTGTTGCACTGTACATAAACAGCTCTCTAAACGACGTGTTTATCTAATAGAGGGTGTGTCTTGCTTGTTGTGCCGTTTGGTATTTTATTGATCAGAATAATCGGCTGCAGCAGCCCGAACAGTGAACTAAAATGTCGGACATGAGCTTATTTTGTGAATGATGTTTGTCGCACAACACTGCCCATGTGTGTTGTTGTAATTGAAAACACGCAGACATCAGCACATCCTGATGGAAATCCAAAGCTAAAAATGAAGTCATGAAAAACAATATTTTTTTTAAATCCCAAGCAGAAAACATTTTATATGTGGTCAATATAAAGACAATGGAAGACATATGCTGAGGAAAGGGGAGTAGGTTTTTTAGCATATTATTCTGATTGAAACAGACCATCCCTCAATCAAAGCCTAATTTCCCCCTGTATGCAAAATATGTTCCTCATCATCCCACTGACCGATGTAATTATATGATGGTTGATGTTCGGATTTGAACGTGAAGGCCTGAATTCAATCCATCAGTCCCAGAACCAACTCCGTCCTGCTCAAGCTTGATTTTATTAAGTTGAGATGGTCCTCTGAGGAGCACTAATCAAGAGCAGGGCTCATCATTTGGCCTCTCGTGGAGTTATCATCGTCCGTACTGTAGACTCCGCATCAACATGGCTTCTCGAGGAAATCACTAACTTTTAAAATAAAGTTAAGACAGGCTTTTAAAATCAGTATGAAGGTGACAAACAGGGATAACAGACAGCAGATTAAACTCTATCACTTTAGAGTGACGTCTGTTATCTCAGTTATACGTCAGAAGCGTTCAAAGACCACCCAAAGTGCTGCGTCTCTCGGCCTTTTCAAATCTCACTATCACCTTTATTTAAGTTAAACTCGTGCATTTCTCTGTCAAACACGCTCAGAGGTTTCAAACAGTTAAAAGATACAAACAAGAGCTGCTTGAAACATACTCTGTGTTTACACACTTACTCAATGAGGGGTGAAGTTATAAATTTCGGCGTGTAAGTGTAGCCACCGGGCACGGCTCGCTCTGCAGCGGATAAGCCGCCGCTCTCTTTAACTCGTAATGGCCTCCCATGGAAATGAGCTGCTTTCGGGGAGGATTGTATTACGCATATAAAAGCAAACTCTTGTGCTCCTCGACCTACCCTGCGCTCCTTCTCTTCCAAAAGCCACACAGCGAAAGGCCCTCTCTCTCTTTGAGCTCAATAAATAACCAAACCTCTTAATTGCTGTCACTTCGGTGCAGCACTCTTGCTGCTTGAGGAGCGGACAGAAATTAGTTCTGCGGTTTGAGTTTCATTGAATTATCTTGAGTTATGATGTGGTAAACCTGAGAGAATCTGGCAGGGCAAGACTTTGACAGCACATATAGGTGTTTGACGTAGGGAAAAAGCTGTGTGTGGTAAGTTTATTAACAGAGAGAGAGAGAGAGACCATGCAACACAATGACACACATCTTTAAAGTCTTCATCTGTAACTTTCCAAATATAGTTTGCAAAAATGTTTTAATTGGCAAAGGAAACAGTTCATGCTTCGTATCATTTGTCAGCTTGGGGTAATTACCACAGGTCCTTTATTGTACGTCTGTTTTGATGTAACTGAATACCTCAGTAGAACTTGGACAGTGTTTGCTTATAATTACACAGGGCTGGGAGAGGTGGGAGGTGCATAAACTCTGGCAATTTTCATGGATTAAATTGAACAAAACCGTTTGGGTAAACTGACAATTTTATAAATGATGATGAAATGTGTTTAGATTTCAGTTTGGTGAGAGACAGCAGAGAACGTGAAGGAGTCAGAAGTGAGAGAAGTGTTTCTAGTGTGAGTGAGATGATTTAGTATTTACTCATTTGGAGACTCTGATGTAATGAGTATATGACATGACTGCACTCCTGCTATGAGCCTGTGGGACTATCATTATCTTATAACAACAGTACTGTATTAGATCATATTTAATTATTGTGAAAGGGTGCTTGGAGCTAACAAAGCACACTGATGCTGTATATTTTGGGGGCTACAAGTTAATGACAGTGAAATTGTGCATGGCGGGGCTGATGTTGAGTAATGAGAATGACATCAGTGTTGATCAGAATAATTAGAGTAAGAATTAGAGTTGACTATTTTCAATATTGATTTTTTTTAATTTAGTTCATATTTTTGGTATTTAAAGTGTCAGAAAATAGTGAAAAATGGCCATTGCTATGCTTTCAGAGCCCAAGTGGAAGTCTTCAGATTGCTTGTTTTGTTCCAAAACCCAAAGATATTCATACATAAAATCAAAGGAAAATTAGCAAATCTTCAATGAATCATCAGAATTGGTGCTCGATTGACTAATAGATTAATCAACTTATTGTTTCAGTATTAGAATTCATAGAATGATTGAGGTTTTATTCACAATATCGTAGCTTTTTGAGTGTTGAGAAATACAAGGAAACTAGAAACAGTTCATTCAAGTTAGATAAAGATACAGAAAACTGAACTACACACACTACAGTGTAAAGACATGACTAAATGTTGCATGTGCATGTCACATTAGCAGCATGTTTTCCTCAGCGACAGTGTCAGAAAAGATGAGAAAAGCAGCCTCCATGCATAGAGGACAGATGAAGATGAAGCCGGCAGAGTTCCTGTCAGGCTCCAGATCAGTAGCACTAGTTATCAAAAAACTTAAAACACAGACATAAAATACAGAGCCAGCCCCACATATCCAGATGCACAAGTACAATACATGATCCCTTTACTCCACATGCCAGAGGTCCATACCAGGTGCATTTTTCACAGCTTCTGACTCGCTGTTTTGACTTTCACTTCATGACTCATTTATCCAAAGTTTCCTAACAATCATCAAATTAGTCACCATCGTCGTATGAGAACAGATTTCCACATCAGTGGAAACAGATTTTTCTCACTGCGGGCAGGCTGTTTTCTAGCTATGGTATAAAAAACATTTTTATCGTCACATGAACTGAGGTTTTCACTCATGTTCTTTTGCTTTCATTTGGTTCAAAAGCAAAAGCAATTGTGTATTTGTTCTCTTCTGGTGACCCAAATGTTGCCTGCTTACTTCCAGGCTCATTTCAGTGTCTAGCTCACTGAGAAACTCATCAGTGTAAGGTAATGAAAAGCAGTCTGTAATCATTGGAAATATGCTGGATTAATCATTTGTAAGGCATTAGATAAAATAGTGGTGTAATGTCAAATAACAAAGTCAATGACTAATTCAAATAGGATCAAATTATTTACCAGACATGAATTTAAGAACAGGATAAAAGTGCCGCATTTTGGCACAGATTTTCCTTATTAGCGAAAACTATTATGCTTTTATGCTCTACATTAATATTTTGTCTACTGTATATCGTAAATCTTTTGTCTTCAAGTGCAAGTAAACGGATTTAACAATTCTTACTTCTGTGGTGAAATGCACAGCAGGACCTTAGGGCATCTAACGTTTTCTGTTCCAGGAAACAAACCCCCATGAAAGTGAGTTATGGGATGCTGAAAGAATCAAGTCTCGGACACATGAGAAGGGATGTAAAAACAACAACAACAACAAAAAAAGAGGTTAAATCTCCACAATTAGTTGGCCTGGTAGAGGCAGCGGAGGACGGGGTTAATGATACACAACGTCCCGCTGTGATGAATGTGTGTTTGCATTCCTGCTCGACAGGAGAATGGGCCCAAAGCCACGGAAGGTGTTAATGTCAGCTTAAGAATATCGCTCCTGAGCGGCTGCAGGGGTGAATAAATGGATGCATTTGTCAGAGAGCTTTTGTTATGAATTTGTGTTCATGCAGACAGAGAATGAAACGTGCTTGATATGGTCGCTGGGTGTCAGGAATTTAATGAGACTAAATGCAACACGTGTGACGCTCTTTTGCGTTAACTTGATAAATGTTTTTGTTACAGCAGCATGAAGCATGTCCTTGTGGGCAAACACACTTTCTGCAAAGGGAAATGCTGTAAATAGAGAACTGAAGGATCACCAGTATAACTAAGGACACATATATCTTTTCATCATGAGTACAGCTGAATAAAATACTAACTTTGCAAATCATTGTTTTCTCTGAACATCAGATTCCTTTGCAGATGTTTTACTCTTCAGACATGCCTTCTGTCAAACTGACTGATTGGCCAGTTTATTTATTTACTCCCTGGTGAATGATGTGAGAAAACTCAGGCTTAATCTGTCAGCAGGCAGCTAATATTTCCTCATGGGCTGCCTTTAGAAGCGAGCGCCCTGAACCCCTCCAACAGGTATGCATGTATTTCTGAGCATGTGTGCGCGAGCAGTATCTTTACCGAGCGACTCTGAGGTGTCTCTGGGCTTGTTTGCACAGGGATTCAGCTCCTGTTATCTTTCCCTGCAGCTATAGAAGAGGTGAGAAAACATACCCTCTCTCTTTTCAATCACCCCCCTCCTCCTCTTCCTCCTCCTCTCTTTCTTTGACCCTTATTAGCTACGGTGAGGGCTGATGGCAGGCGATTCATCCAGCACTTAGTAGTGAGCACACCTGCGTGGGGGCGTGTTCCTCTTGTCCTCCTCTCTTCCTCTTCTTCTATACCCTCCCTCCCATCTTTCACTGTCTTGCCACCCCTTTGAACCTTGAGTTTCACCTTGTCTCCTCCTTTCCTTTCCTCTCCGTCCTGCAGTCCTTCCACCGATCTTCCTGGGTTCTCATTTGTCTTTGGCCTGCACCAGGGATCACTTCGCACCTCAGCTCTGTTTGTTTTGCTTGTCCTGTCATCCCCGCACCCCTCTCCCCTCCCACTCGAATGAAGCCAAATAACTCAACCGTCGATGAGGGAACACCCATCCCGACTCACCCATACCACCACGACCTCCACAATCCCAACAGACCCCCAACTCATCTCCGCTGACAGAGGGAGATGAGGGCGAGACAGGCTCAGGAATGAAAAGACTGCTGGCTCCCCCCACTTCCTGTAATTCATCTAAAACTGTTTCACATCAGACCTAAACAACCGGAGTAGTGGAGGTACTGAGTATATAAGTGTTGCTATTTATGTCTTTGAAGAGAGATATTTTATTTTCTCTTCTACTATCTTAAAATATAAAGGAATTCCAATCACGTTGTCGTAAAGTTGTCTACAAAAGCCAAATGACTGCTCACGGAGAGGGAGAGAGGTGAGCGTGGTGGTCCAGAAAAGAAAAACCAGAACCAGAGCACTGTACCTTTGCAGGCTTTCCTGTGTGAGATAGGCTTGGACAGGTCTCTGTAGTAGCCCTCCTTGCAGTAGTGGCAGTGGCGTCCGGCTGTGTTGTGGCGACAGTTGAGGCAGACTCCTCCGCTCTTCCTCCCTGACAGCTTGTACAGCTCCATGTTGAAACGACACCTTCGGGCGTGAAGGTTGCAGTTGCAGGCTGTGGAGGAAATAAAACAGGATACAAAAACGGTTAAATTAGTGTGAAATAAAAGCAGAATTTGTTCCACTTGTCGATAAAAAAAAACAATTTTCTGCATTAATCTGCATTAAACATGTTGTATTGCAGCCTAGTGGCAGCTTACACTTGAACCAGGGAGCTTTGTTGAGATTAACCAGTAAAGTAACGGGTTTGTGCAAATGACCAAAATAAAGCATGTGGTGAGTAGAGCAGGTATATATGTACGTAAAACATTAAGAGAGTTTACAATCCTCTGGGTGTCCCCTCAGAGCACCTGAACTCAAGGGCAGCGGCAATAATGTTTCATATTGTTTCTTACAGTAAATTCTGATCCTCATTGCTGAACTGACTTGACATGGATGAAAAACATGAATGTCTTTATGTCAGTAAGTATTAACATTACCCTACAGGCATCATGTACGATGATGTCCTTGTAGTCAGTTTAAGTCATGATGGGGATAATCTTACTTGTGAGAGTTAACTAATAACCACTTTTGCTATGGTTGTATTTACTTTTTGCCTTTTGCAATCATTTCCAATGGTAATTAAACTATTGATATGAATGTACAGTTTTAATGGACATCTCAATCAGAATCAGATTTTAGTGTATAACTGGATCTTTTGTTTGTCTTTACAAGACTGAAGTCAGACTCGAGGCGAAGCCCCCATACCTACTGAGAGAAGGTGAGAGACTTTAAACGTTTCTTATAATGAGGTCAAACATCCTTTTCCTGCCTCTCTCCAGTTGTCTTTTTCTGTCTCTTACTCAAAAACACTTCTCTATACTTCCTCGCTCCCTTTTTCCTTGTCCTCAAGGTCCTCGCCCTGCTCTCCAGAGTCCGGACTGTACTAAACAGAAAGTGAAGGCCTGGCATTACCATTCCTCCATTCCCAGCAAATCCCTGTGAGCATGTGCGAGACCCCTCGCTGCCGCTTGTTTACTGATGAGTACAGTTGCCAGCGCTGAGTTTAATTAGCCGGCTGATGTTTATTCATGACTCTCTGGCAGCAGAGTGAGGCAGACATGCCCAACTTCATTAAGGACGGCCGTCCGAGACACCGGTCCTCCACCACCACCACCACCACCACCACCACCACAGACACATTCATGCATTATTAACAGCAACACTTCTGATACAGTTTGTGGCTCTACTGTGTGTGGGAACATACTGTACTGTATCTGTGTGTACGCATGGAAATGTTGGTTATCTGGGTCCAACTGGGGTCCCCTGGTTGGTTCATCTGTCCATGTTTTTCTGCACCACCTCTTCACACAGCTCTTTTCATCATCTGCCCGTCATAATGGAGGAAGACGGAGGGTGGCTCTCACTTCCCTCAGCATCCCTGAACCTGGCTTCTCAGTGATGTGTGTGTTTTATATTTCTGGGAGTGTTTTTTTTCTGGATGTGTGTGCCTATTTCGGACCCCCGAGACTCCTTCTCTCCACTCCAAGGACCTAATTACAATATCTTTTCTAAAATACACATACAGTACACACACACACACACACACACACACACACACACACACACACACACATTAGCAGCTCTGTGCCTTATCAGTGGTGACTTGGCTTTCTGTCTTTCCTGCAGGACAGCAGGGGTTTAATTAGTGATATGTCTCTGCTTGCTCTCCCTCCCTGCTTTGCACTGTTGGTCTTGAGCCTCAGTATATAATGACTGCAATGCAAAAAAATCTTTTAATGCCGTGAGACTACTAGATGATGATATTCCCATTATATCTTCTAGGGAAAAGAAGTAGTAAATTTGGGTTAAAACGATCATCTTCACTCCTGTGTCCTGTGGACTCCCCTGATTGGATTGAGACCTATCCTTTCCTTGAAGTGACACAGATCTGATGTTTTCATTGTTGTCTTAAGCTAGATTTACACCTGTGCATGACTCATGTTGTTAGCCTTTCAGACAGCAGAGCAGACTGGAAAACCCCTAAAGCCCACTGATAGCCACAACCTGATAGTTTGCGTCTCTCCACACAAAAGGGAAATAAGTGCATTCTTTCATTGATAAACATATTGTGACTAAATCAGCATCTATTTCAGCCACAGAGATCAATTGATAACACAATAGATTAAACTCTTAGACTCTCAGGCAGCTCTGAACTGATCCGTGTCACTGCATTGAAAAAACTGAGCTGGCTGTCAATCAGTCAGCCCGTAAAATGCCGAAGGGCAGGTTCAGTCTCTCTGTGATTCCAGCTCTGAGCCACAGTAGGTGAAAGCTATCTCTGAGCCCGCCTGCAGGTAACAATGATCACTGTAGAGAGGAGCACAGCAGGCCTCAGACCTGCAGACACGTCTCTGTTACACTACAGAGATTGTTTCACACCCTCCCTAAATGAAGACAGGGGAATTCTAGCCTGCCGGACTACACTGCACTACACTGAGAATAATGCTGTTGTCCTGGGAGGCATGTAGGATACTGAAGAAGAGACAGTATACAAGCTGGATGTGAAGGCGTGGGGCAGAAGGCCACATTGTGTTGGACGGTATCGTGCTTCATAAGGTATTATGTCAGATAATGGGGACGAGTGAGAAGCACTTTACCTAAACTCACTGACACTGGGCATGATGTGAGCTTGTTCACACAATATCCCTTACACCGTCTACACTGGAAAAAAAAGTAAAAGACAATCTTATTTTTGGCACAATTCCAGGTCTTTCATGAGCACAGACTGTTTTGAAAATGACATCATCGCATCCTTGTCCAAATTAAGGCACATTTAATTAAAAACTATTGAAGACTTGTAAGCCAACATGCAATTTGTCTGGCGCGAGCTTATCAGGTTTCCTGCGGCGTTATAAAACAACCGCTTGTCATTCAGACGTCTCAGCGTTATCCATTCATGTCCTGTTTCCTTTCATAATTCTCCATCTGGCAAACAATCGACTTGTGTTTAAAGATAACATTATGCTGTCAGTCACAGGACCCGCTGTTCTCAACCTTTTCTTTCAACGAGGCTTCTTTGCTTCTGCTGTTTATTCATTTGAATGTATTCATATTTGCGTCAGATTCAGCTCACAGTGATGCGGTGGTATTGCAGTCTATGTAGGTGGATAAATACTCCATTCAGTGCTTATCATAAAGCAAATAACCATCAATGAGAGTGGCATTAATTAACCTAATTTTAATGTACCATGTTGACCACTCTGATCACTTCTTCTCATGTGTGTTATAATGTAAATTGTTGAATTTTATATGGGTGGACTTGGTTGGTCGACTGAATTTCACAGTTCAAAAATAGACCCGTTTGGGTTTGCCATCAACCACATGTACATATTTTTGTATGAGTGTCAGTTTGTTTCTGATTTTCAGTTTGTCGTGTTGTGGAAACACCTTTGTCAAGCCAAGAGAACAAAAGCCGTTTGACAAATTCACTCCTGGCAGGAGATCTGCGAGTCAAAACACAGATTAGTATGACTTTTAACTTCTAAATCAAAACGACAGCACCTGCTCCTTTAAACGACACCACGTCCTCTCTGTCACCATGAAAAGCTTGATACAGTGTTGATACAGAGGGTTTTTTATTAAAATCCCTGCATCATGCATTTACGCTGAAGCAGCAGCTGCAACCTTTTTTCTCCTCGAGGTGAAGCAGAATTAAACTGGACTACACTGACGCGAGCAACCGGTGAGGTCATTCCAGGTTCCCTCTACAGGCTAAAAAAGAGATAAAAATAGAGGCACGACAGCCCAGTTCCAGAGCACATAGCGCTATAATGTCTCAGGACTAGAAGTGAAGGTGGAAGTTTCCTCTGTTTCATTTTCCTAAAAGACACCAAGACACATTCAAAATGAACACCTCGGGAAACACTGCTCTCTGCTGCTGCTGAAATACCTGCCATCTGTTTTCAGGAGGGCCACTGCAATAACAGTGCACACACACACACATGCACGCACACACACACACACACACACACACACAAGCACGCAACATTCCTCAGTCCTGCTCTTTACAACCAGCAGGATTCAGGGTTTCAGACACAAAAGCTGAGCTGTAGTTTATTTCAGCCAAGCAATCAGCTCACACACCTTCACAGCAAACAAAAGCTACTGCTGCCATTTGCACCAACACACACACACACACACCAGGTGCACTTTAAAGTCGAGTTGGCTCCTAGCTTCCTGTGATTCAACATTTCATTTATGTGTTAATATGAGAACAATAAATGGAATCTCAGAAGAATTCAAATAACTATAAATATCAGAATAAAATGCACAAATGAGAGAAAAAAAGAGACATTTTGTTTGTTAAAACATAATATGTTTTAATATTATCACAATTTGAGTAGCTGTATAAATTATAATGGGCTGAAATGTTATTTTGATAATTAATGTTAACAAAGACTACACTTTCCTTACAGGACACCCTAACATGTTAGGCCTGTTTTCAATCGAGTTAACTGCTTCGGGCTGGATTAGTGAGTCGGTGGCTGGCTGTAACCACCCCCAGGTGAGCAGTAAAAAGAAGTGTGAACTGATACCTTTAAAACAAGAGTAATTGAATTAGCTGGATAAAGCTAAGCTTACCCAAAGCTTTTCAACACCTCCTGTAATGTGGAACTATCTGAAATGACGAAAAGCTGCATTTTTTGAGTCCTGCAGCTGTTTTAACCGCCAACTGCAGAATTTAACAGGAAACCGATTTGTTTATCGGGCGTCGCTGTTTCCCGCACATCCTCGGAAACACGGGGGCCTCAGCACAGTGTGCTTTGGAAAGCTGGCTAATTAGTTTCTTTTAGCGGTTCCCAGCCTCTATCAACTGACCTCAGTCTCGTAGCAGCACAGAGGCAGCCTTCCCTCTGCTAATTACAGGGAAAACTCGAGCAACAGAGCTGGCGGTTGAGGTTAAGCTCATCGTACTTACGATAAGCCTGGTAATTGAGTGATGTCGGCCACAGCCTCGATTTGTTCTACAGAGACACTCAAGCAACTGATCTCTGCCACTTTCACACCAAATCAACATGCTGGATCGTGCTTGTTGTTGTTGTAGCTGCTGGCCGCTCACTAACCCGAACAAAAAGACACAAATGAAGAAAAAAGAGCTACATAAACAGAAAACTTCGAAAAGGGTCGGCTCATGTATCTATGTCAGACATTTACGTAGTCACACTGAGACACTACTGTCTTCTCTGTCCTCAACATTTTCATCAAATAGACATTTCTAGTCTTTTGTGAGGTCTGAGGAGCTCACAGTCTCTGACAAAGATTCATCTTTCACCGGCTCTCAGGAGATGTCAGCCTCCCTGCTGCCGTCACCTCCACCGCTCACCCAAACAGGACAGAAAACCAGAACCCAACACAGGGGACCGCATTTTTGTTTTAAACAAACACCAAAGGGCGTCTTCACATGAACAGTTTACTTTTAATCCTATGGGCGCTCCCAAAAGTAACCAGATTAACTTCTAAAACCCCCTCAAGAGAAAATGAAATAAATACTGAGAGCAGAGAGAGAGAGAGTTTCAAAGTAGTAAATATTCACTATGACTTATTTTTGCAAAAGTTTTCATGAACTGTGCCCCATAATACTGGGAACAACTTGATACCCCTTATACTGTATGGTGCATTAAATTAAATCATGGCAGTCGGTAAAGCATCCTTCTTTCTATCCCCCTCACACACACACACACACAGCCTGCTGCCTGCTCTCTCTCTATCTCTCTGGGGGTCGATGGGGAAACATAACACACACATGCCGGGAAAGTTTGGGAGGTTTGCTGCTTGACATGACCAAACACAGGATCAGATGTGCATCCAACACAAAACCCCACATGGATCCATTTCAGAGATCCTGCGTGTGATCGTGTGACACACACAGCCACAAGACGTAAAGGTTACGCAGGGAAATCTCTGTGTTTGGTTGTAGTTTGTTTTTCACAGATTAAAGGACAAACAAGTTACCGCCCATTTTCCTGCTGTGGAGGTCTAAAAATAATTTTAATTAAATGTTTATGAATCCAAGGAATTCCTGTTACATTGTTTTTGTCATTTTTTTATAGTTTATTTGTATAGCACCTTTCAATGACAACAAGGCACATTAAAAGGAAGATAGATACTATTAAAAAAAAAACTTTACCTCCAGTAGCTTTAAATGAACTGCTGTCCTGTATAACGAAGGTTCCTTAACTAAAAAGGTGAACGCTACATAATGCAGCATCAGTAAAAAAACAAAATCATGTTAATGTAGGTTTGGAGGAGCCAATTCTGATTTCATGTTAGCTGTAATTAAATAAATTTTCTAGTTTTTTTTAGACTGTACAGGGATGAATGGTGATAAATGAGATAGGATATTTCTATATCCATGCTGACTGTAAACAGACAGCAGCCGGAAAGATGTTTCAGTAACCAGAGGGACGACGCTTCAACAATTGTGACAAAAAACAACAGTGGCGTTATCCTGTTAATGTCTGGGATTTCTCCTCGAGCGCAGACATCACAAACAATCATTTTGTGGCCAGATTAATTCTGTGTTGATATTTTCTCGTGGAGGAGTGATTTAAAAACATTGTCTTGGTGACGAGTAACTCGAGCGCCTCTTGTTCAGCTGATGTCGGACCACACAAATGAAGAAGATGTGACGATGGAATTTCACAATGAAGAAATAATCGCCCGTGCTGATAATGACTGTTTCTCCCAAAACAACAGAGGAATTTGACTTTTTTTTTTTTAATTTAAGCCTTGATAATAACTGTTTAACCAAAACACTGAGAGATGAGAAACTAAAGAAATATTTACATTAACTCTATAACCAAGATGTGGTGCATATTTTGCTCTATTACATCTCAACTCATAAATCTGTTTTATGGCAACTGTTTATTTAGCCTCTTATAAATTGGAACAATACTGCTTTTCATCTCGTGTTTGTTGATCCAGACACTCGCATGATAAAGGCGGGAATTTCCAAATAAAGTGAGAGCTAATTGAGGACATTTGAGGGATTGAGATGATAGAAGAACGCAGTTCAAAACTGACGTTCTCTTAAGATACAATTATGGCTTTATAGAAATGTCAGTTACCAATGTCAGCTCAATTAATCTCTTTAAATCATGTCTTTCATTATTTGTTGCCACAATATGTTTAATTGCTGTACAAAAGAATTCAGAAAATACACATTACATTACACAATATCGAACTAAATCTAAATCTAAATTATCTTCACACACACACACACAGGAAGTCTTCCTTCAATAAGCAATCAGCTCCTCTTTACATAGCTGCTAAGTGGCATGTTTTCACCACACATTTCTTATTTTGAAAAAAAGAAATCAATAAAGTCTGAAGGAAAACAGGACAGGGTTTTGCAAGAAATTGAAATTAGGAAAAATGGAAGACCAAACTCCTCTGCGACAAAAACAAATATGAACAAATACAAACGTGTTGAAATGAAAGATATTCATTCTTAAAGGTCTAAACACTTTCCACAAAGTAACAATTGAGATGTTCAGAAGCATTCAGAGAGCAAACAAAGAAAAGAGTGGGAGAGAGAGATATCATGCTGGTGATGTGGAGGATGAATGAAGTGTGTGGGGAGTTTAAGGTCAACACCTCTGGGTGTTGTGGACCTGGTCGATGTGTATTGGGGGAGCACCCTGGGAATGCCATGAAACTACGGGGTGATGGGAACGAGGCTGTGTGTATGTGAGTGGTAAGAGGGAAGAGGGAAGGGAGGAAGAGGAGCCCACTGCAGAGATTATATCAGGCTAATTTAATTCCTTTATTGCAGCCAATTAGCCGCAGCACTTTAGCCCCCTGTGAACCCTCCAGCCCTCTTCTCTCGGTCTCTAATGACCCCAGCTAAACTCTGGATCTCAGCTGCTCCCAAAGAAGACCATGTTTTGCAGCCGCTGTATTTTTTAATAAGCAGTTTGCCTCACTGAGACAGAATGAGGAGAATATAGAGGAAGAGATAAGGAAGAAGGAAAAAAAGCTGGGAAAAGAAAAGATGAGGTGGACAGAGGAAGGGAGCGAGATCGGCCTGCTGCTTGTTAAATCCCAGGCCTGACTCGAGGAGACTTGGCTAATTGATATCACGTCACACAGAATATTCATCAGTCCTGCAGGGTTATCAAAGGCAGATTAAATATGCGGTGAGGACTGACTTCCAGTGGACGGATTCCATTTGCCGTCAAGCAGCCTTTACGCACTTGTCTGGCCTTTTTTTTTTCCATATCACTCGAGCTGTTTATTTATTTCTCCTTTCTTTAGTTCATAATTTAACACTCAGATGTTTTCTCATGTTTGGGCAAATTATGCAATTCCCAGTGCAGGTCCGCAGAGTCCACGGTGCATGTTCTGTCAGTGGGTGATAAAATGCAGTCTGATTATCTGAGAACAAGCAGGGATCCCTCATGAAGCTATTAGCAGAGGAGCGGAGGTTAATGTTAAGCAACGGATTTACAGTAGACAGCAGAGTAAATACCAGCAGAGCAGGAAACAACTCAGTATCTATACAGCTCCTTCTACACGTCACCTCTCAGCACACAGCAATCATACAGATATAATGTACCCTTGTATATAAGTACAGGAAACAAATATTTGCTGCAATTAGACTGAATAAACTGAATCGGCATTAATCAGATTGGAGTGATTGCATACATTTTTTTTTAACCCAATTGGTGTTTCATTATTTATTGCAATGATTATGTCTACTTTTTAGAATTATTTTTCTCTTTTATTTGTTGTTGTCGCTCCACATGTTTTAATGTTTGTTCTCTTGTGCTTTACTCTTAATTGTAATTTCTATGATCTCTGCTTTCATTTTCCTGTGTGGGTGACAGTTAGCAAAGCAGCTTCCCTGGACAAGTTAATAAGAGACACTCCAATAGCAGCTGCCTTCATAAAAATCCCAATCTTCACAGTTACTGCACTGTTGCTGATTTTCTGTTGCTGCAACTGCAAGAGGACAAGAAGATACTTAGACCATGTATGTTTACACTAAATCAAATACATTTGTAAAAGCGTCACTTCTCTCTGTGGTTTAGGCCTTGGATAAAGCTGGCATTTCCAATCAACATAATGAACTGATGTGAAAATGTTGGTCTATATTATATTTTATATTTCTTTTCTGGAAAAAGAGTATATTGTGTTCTCAGATGTCTGATTGTCATGGGATCTATTTTTTTTTTTACTCTGAAACCTGCTCATGTTTGATCATATCTTCTTTTCTGAAAAAGTCAGAAAGCCATTTGTTGTTTGTTTGTAGATTAAACACAAATGCCTACTAATAGAATTTCCCTTCTGTCTTACTAGCCTGCAAACTTTTAGAAAACAAATTGAAAACACAGATGTGATTGAAAAACTTTGACACATTAACTCCATTTCTACAGATTACATTCGTGTGCACACGGCCTCACAGTCTGCAGCAGTCTCCAGCAGCAGGCCGGCCTGCTCCATGCCGAGCTAAATGGCCCATATATTCCCCCTCTGTCTTCATGTGGGGGCTAATAAGGCCTTTCCTTTTTTCAAGAGTCTAACTAGCCACACAGAGGCATAACAACAAAGAAAGGCCTAATGGCCTCCAATTTCCCGCATTAGTGCCCATTTAATGGCTGACCTGCCCTCTCGTTAGGCAGCGCAGCATGGGAGCACTTCTCAGCCTTAGTGCGTGCACACACACACACACATGCAGTCCTTCAGCCCTCCACAGCCACACTGCCTCGGGCCCCTGCAACACTTCCACCCCACGCTGAGACTGCATAATAGGCCAGTTTGTAAAAGGGCTGGCCTGTGATCAGTGGTGCATCCATTTGCTGAGTAATCAAGGGTCTTTTGTCTGAGTGGTGTGTATAGTTCAGTTTGTGTGTGTGTGTGTGTGTGTGTGTGTGTGTGTGTGTGAGAGAAGGTGTGTGTGCGTGAAAGCGTGTGCACCTGCGTGAGAGAGAGAGAGAGAGAGAGAGATTCTCTCTGCCCATCTGTCTTTATGTGTGCACCCATCGCTCTCAGAGTGTGTGTCTCCATGTGAGTGTTTGCGTGAGTAATTCCAAGATAAAGTGCCGCTGCCTGGAAAAGATCTCCTCCGATTCATGTCTATGGGAAAACACCAGCTGACATACAGTGCGGGAATAAAGGGAGCCCGGCTAGAGCCACGGAGGGGCTGACGAGAGTGTGTTGTGTGTATGTCAGCTATGCCATAAAAATGCCATGGGTGGAGGATGACATTGGCAGGTCCTATTCAGGGCTATAGCTGTGAAAGGCCCTTTAGGGTGAAAAAAGATTCCTTAGGCCTGTCAGGTCCCCATAGCTCCCCGCTGAACAATGCCCACTAAGAGCAGCTGTCTTAATAGCGTGAGGGACTGACAGCTTTAGGAGCGATGCGATGCTTCAGAGCAGCATCCCCGCAAACTTCGGTCGAGTCCAAACAACGCTCCGCTGTCTAACAATATCCTACAGTCTAACAGGATAGCATACTGTTTGCCAGAGAGTTCAGACAGTGAATGCTTCCTGTACATTTCTATTACGCGTAAGTCGTTAAGGAACCTGAGCTGACAGTGCTGGCAGAGCCGTATTACCTCGACGTTCAAGGAACCCCACGTGTGAACGGATGCAGTGGCACGATAGCAAAAGATCCTTCCTGAGTGTGATGATGGTTGGAACAAACTGGATTTACAGTTTCCTTAGCTGGAAGACCAAAAATCTCTGCTTTCACTTGACAGAGAGGTTGGGGTTTTATTGAAGGGGCTATGAGTGGGAACGGTGTGTAAATGTATTGTGTTTGACTGATGGCGCAATGTTTCCTTTTCAAAGTAAAGGCGGATTACTGAAACAAGTGGCTGACGTTTCTTTCTGCCATCAGTGTCTGATCTGATAATCACAGTGTGAACTCTTTGAGACTCCTCCTCCTCAAGTATTAGCTGTAAATCAATTGTGCAACGGTTTGCAACCGCAGTGCAGCTCCTCGCCATCGACCTGGCTGTCAAAGCCAAGTATAATAAGGTTTCTTCGCAGTCTTTGCTCTCTATTGTTTTACATCCAGCCATTACCTAACCCTGTCTCCTCTGCCTAGACCCTCACACATCCACAAACACCACTCGGGCTTTTCACGGAGAGGACGCTCATCGGAAACACGCGAGACAGATCTCCAAATCTTCCCTAAACAAGGGCTCTCCCTGCTCATGTCAAATATCACCTCCAGTCTGTTTACTCCGCGAGTTTGGTTTCTATGGGACCAGCAGATCCATAGTGTTTTGGGTTCACATAACTCCTGGCAGGTCGTCTTGTGCGTTGCTGGCCCCGAGGCTGACAGGGATGGGCCGGTGCTGTCAGTGCTAGACAATGAGACAGAGCTTGCGCTGGGCTAGCTCACGCTTCTCCATAACTGTGATTCATACTAATCCCACAGCCTCTGCAATTAAGGCAATCACTCTGCTCCAACAATGTTAACTGAAGATTTTAAACCCGCCGCATTATAACAGAATGCAGTCGGCCAGCGCTGATTGGCGGCTGTGAGCTGAGAAAATAAACAGTGTTTGAAGACTGGATGATTAGAAGATTAGATGAGTTAATTTGGCCCTTCAGGCAGGAAAAGGCAGAGAGCGTTTCCTCCTTTCGTGATTCTGAAAAAGGAAAAACACTGTATGTCTTCATCAACCATCATAACGGCTCTTTTTTTTTTTTTAAAACACATTTTCTACCTCCAGTCTGTGAAGAAGAGCCCTGTGGGAGAAGGCGCTCCCTACCGTGCTTTGGAAAGTTTTCCCACAATGAACTGACTCAGTCTTAAGGATAAGCAGACGAGTCTTGGATTAGGGATGAGATAGGAATGCTCTCTCGGATTTCTTTCTGCTGGGTAAACGTTTATGGTTTCCACTCCCTAATAAAATGCACTTCGCATTAGCCAATCTGGACACATTCTCCTCGTAAGAGTCTAAAATATGATGGAAATATAGGTATTTTCTTCTGGAAATTTCTCTCTTGTGACTTCACTAAAAGTTCATTCCTGACCTTGGAAACAGCAGGTCCACTAAGTAGCTGTTCTGGAGCTTTCGCTCGAATCATATGATCTTCTTCTGCAGATGGAGCTGCCTAGTCATCTTGGAAATCTAGATGTTCAAATTTCCATTTTATCTGAGCACTTTAAGGACTTCTCATCTGTGTTGTCTTACCACTTGAGATTTAATGTTTGTTCTAACTATTCAAGCCAACACTGACAAAAAAAAGTGCTCAGAAATTTTGTGTTCAAAATTTTTCTCCAATTTCATTAACCTCTATAATTGAATACTACACAATTCAGAACATATTGGAGTAAATAAATTTTTGTTCAAGTAGTTCTCTACAGTAGAACAATATTTCAGGATGCTCGTGATCAGAGAAAAAGAAACATCCACAGAGACACTGAGGCCTCACCTCACTGGGCAGTAAATGCTTAATTTAAAGCTCTGCTCAACACTATTTCATTGTAGGCCCATTAGCAACCACAGCACCGTGGCCATGCTAAGCAGGTGGGAAACCTTTGACCTTCACACACACCCCCTACATTCCTTTGTCAAGTCCCCATTACTAAGTTACCACTCCTCCGAAATGGGCCGTGACCCTCCTCCTCCTCCTCCTGCTTTCCTTTTTCCTCTGGGGGTAACCCTGGCATTCCCTGCTGCAGATGTCATTAGCGACTGGTGCTCTGACTGTTGAGACAAATTTCTCTATAAAATTTATAAGCCATGAAAACGGCTTCAGTTGGGCAGTCAAACAGAGAGGAGAGGAGTTGAGTTATCTGAAACACAAGTTAATCTAGTGACAAAGGGGAATGGAGGAGTGGCGAGATGGAATGGAGAAGAAATAAATCTCAACTAGACAGACGTTAAAAAAAGAAAAAAAAAACACACACATTGCTCTTCCTCCTGCTCTCCATCCCTCTGTGTCTTTCCGTCCTGGTGAAACTCACAACGAATTGAAGTTCCACTACTTAGCTGCCTGACCTTTTGTAGCTCTTTTACAACCCGCCAATTACCATTAACACTGTCAGGGGCCAGGTTTTGGCTTAAGACCAGGTTGCAATGAAAATCATCTTAACAGCCCTGATTACAGTGAGTACAGCAGTTCATTGTGGAAATTGTGGCTGCTTTAGTGTCAGTGCGCAGTGGTGGTTTTTACACGTGCTTGCTTGTGCATCACTTTGCGGAAAATCTCCAAACTGTCTTGTTGAATGACAGTATTTTAACTCTTAACGCAAAGGGATCTTAACACACACAAGCTGGCAGGAATCAGAAACTGACCCACTCCCATTCAAATTAAAACCAGAGGTTGGTTTGAATCCACACGCTGCCTGATAAAATCACGGGCATTTAACACTGCAGCTCCAGTAGAAGCTAAACTGTACTGTGCAGGGTCGATAGGTAGTATAAAAAAAACTTTCCCGGATGAACATTTGTCAGAAAAATGACAAACACACCACATTGTGTACTGTAGGAGCAGTGCATGATTATCCAGCTATATAAGCGAGAATGTAAACAGAGAGGCTGCGTTGTCAAAGTGTGCAATCAGAGAGACATTTTAATTGTCTGAGCCAAGATAAATCAGAACCTGGGGTCACTAATCATCTTAGTACATATCGCACTTCTTTACTGCATCTGGCCTCAAAGGCAGACTTTATGCAGACAGCAGCATGTGGGGGGAAGGATGAGGGAAGTGTAGCTGAAGAGGCCTGTGTGTGTGTGTGTGTGTGTGTGTGTGTGTGTGTGTGTGTGTGTGTGTGTGTGTGTGTGTGTGTGTGTGTGTGTGCACTGTACATTTTTGACTTCTTGCCACCAAGTCAACTGCAGTCTCCCATCCAGAGGAGGGAGTGAGCGGGAAGCCGCTGAAAGCCATAAATCTGAAACCCCACAGCGCCGCTCCTTCACTTCTATGACACATTTATTGTCCTCTTTTCATATTCCCCTTCTCCTTCTATTGTCCTCAGCTCTCATCCATTTTTAAAATGGCACACTCTTAAACTTTAACCTGAATTCCTGACTGTCCGGCACTATTTTTTAATTTGTCCCTGTAGCAGCCCCTGTTTTCTCCAGCCATGTTCTAGGCTTTAAAGTCCGCTAAGTCTAGATGCTCTGCTCACAAATGGAGTGTGAAGCCAGCGGCAGGCATCGCATCTGTCACGTCTCAGCCGTTTTTCTTGGAAGAGGCAGCCGAGAGCGGAGCCGCATGTGGAGAGACGAGCTCATAAAGAAACAGATTTTGCCAGGCTGCAGCAGAAAAGCTGATACTACAGGATACAGAGCCAGTGAACAAGATGACCTGTGCACAGGAGAAGCTTGAGTGTCAACTTGCAGCTTAGCGTGAACACCAGTGCGTGACAAGATGAACTCCACTGTTATCGCCATGCTGCAGGATATGATTAATGATGAGTCATTAGCAATGATCAGCAATTCTGTGACTTGATCACGAGCTCTTATGATCTCTCAGACTCACTAGTAGAGTACACTTTAATCACGAGCTTAATATGAATATGGCTGCCTATTGAAAATACGGGGAAAGTGAGAGCATGCACAGTTACAGTAGGTGCCGCGGAGCAAAGAGGCCAAATAGTGCAGCACATTTCAAAGAGAACGAGAGGATCAAAAGGATCAGAATGTGGCAAGAGTGTGCGCATGCATATGCATCACTTTTATGTCCCATGTTGTCTTTGGGCTCTAAAAAGAAGTCTTTGCTGTGTTTCAGCCGCAGCTACCATTAGTCATAATCCAAGGCCATCAGGAACATGATGCTATAAATGTGAATCGAACACAGTTAGTGCTGTCCTTCCACTCAGTGAGTTGATCTTTAAGACCAGTAAGACGTACAGTGTCCAGTTTCAACCCCCATAGATTATTACTGTAAGTCACTTTTTCACAGATACAACCACAGTGATGGCGTGCTGACAGTTGGCAGAATATGATATGATCTGTCATTGTATGTATAAAGTTCAGTTGCAACAAGGCAGACAGAAGGCCTGGAAGTAGGTAGAGAAGAAGAAATGTACAATGGGCTCCGTCAGTGCACCACAGTGGAGGTCTGCTCTCTCACTGCAACCATAAATAACAGGTGATATCCCTTTTATATGCAGACATCATCAAAGATGTGAAGATAATGTTGTTTAAGTGATTGAACCTACAACCATTTCCAGATTTTGTACCGACTGATTGCATTACGACTGATTGGCTCCTTTCATTACAAAATGACTGAATTGTCAATTTGCTGACTTTAATTCAGCAAATTGTTGTTCATTTGAATTAGAAGAGCTAGCATTTTCAGCCAATCAGTCAATTAATGATTAATGAATTAATGGTCTGCCTGCCAGGACAAATAAATTAAATGCCATTTTCTCTAACTACATTCTAGGATCCATTTGAAAACCAATCCTATATCATAGGACAATGACACAACAGTACAGCACATGCAATAAATACATTCAGTAAAGTCTCTATTTAATATTTTGGTAATAAAGTAAAAAAAAAAACACTATAATGTACATGCAGTACATCACATGCACGTGTTTCAGTGGTTCTGCTTTGATGTCTTAGTCAAGCTTTTGGACATTTCTTTGTAAAAAGATCCACGTTATCACGTTTTTGTTATTTTGTCATTTTTTCAGCACATTTCATTAAGTAGGCAGCTTCCTTTTGAGAATAAGACTCTGCCAATAACTCAAGTAAAGTTTTGGTTGGGTTCACTATTAGTGTAAAAACAGGAGCGTGCTGCCACCCTGCAGCAGCTCTAGCAGACGGCTCTCTGTGTATTACGGTGGCGTGGCAGCTGGTTTGGTCCACGCAGATTGTTTCTGACACTGATGGAGCGGAGATGTTATTACTGTACTGGCTCCAGAACCACATTTACTGCACTTCTCTGCTGTGGCATAGTGCCTACTGCTCAGCGCGAATTAGGCCCTCGTGCACACAAGCAAGCACACACGCCGGTGCATATACACATTGCATATACACACACACATTTACATATATCCATCGCACTAATTGCAATGTTGGAACAGTAGCCCTTCAAGGTTGTTGTTTTTTTTCGAGGGGAAACTGTTTTCTAGCAAAAATCGCAGCACTTCATATCTTCCGTAACCAAATGTGACACTTGTGACTCAGGCAGGAAGGACACAGTTGGGGAAGTGGAGAAGCAGGAAAAGAAACCCAAAACTTCATTGTAATTTAGTCATCGGTAGAGGGCAATTAGTGAGGGAAGGACTGGTCTCTGCCAGAGCAAGCAAACGTCTGACACATGCTGAGAGCAAACTCTGCGTTTTGCAATGAAAGCACAATTTTGCTGCACTAAAAATGTGACAACAGACTGTGGGTGTTATTTTGAAGATAATGGCAAGTTGAAACTTAGAAAGAAAGAACAAAGAAGGTTTTATCTTGGTGGAAAGGAAAGCAAGCAGGCGGTTAACAGTATTTTCTGAACAGGGAGGGAATGAACTGAAGATTTATTAATGCCCCCCCTCAGATAGAAGATTAAAGGCAGGAGGTGGAATGCCTCTCTATTTGTCTCATGTCTCACTTCAAATGAGGATTTATTCGGACAATGCTGGGCCAAAAGTTCAGACTTTTTGGAGAAGGCTGCGGCAGCTAGATGTTGTAGAGCCGCAGTACAGCTGATCATTGTGGTACACTGTATGGATAATTGAATGAAGACACAGACACAGTCTAGTATGAAATTTCTACAAAATCTCTGCATGGCAACTATGGTATGGTTAATGCTAAGGAAAGATTGAGGTTATGTTAATTGCAGGTCTGCGATGGGTGATGAACTACACACCAATCCACCTCCCCGACCTCCTCGCCTTTATTTTTCATCTCACAAAAGGGCATACTACTTCCTACATGGTACTTAACATAAATTGTGAGGTGTGGAATCACAGGGATTCTGGTCTGAAGGAGGACGACTGCAAAAAGCTAAACAGATTATCAGTTTAGGGCACTGAGGAAAAAGAAGCCACGACTATTTCCATCCAAATACTACGACTATTGTGAGCTTCACTGGCTGCTTAGTTTATGTCAAGAATAATTTAACCCCCAATGTGTTATCGATTCTGTAGATATTCCTTTATATTTGCTCTGGCGGGAGGTTGACTCTCAGCTACAGGATGATTGCGCTGCTCAGTGGAAGGAAAATTGACTATAATTATCAAATAGGCCACTTAAACTTAATCTAATGAAAATGACTTCAGAAAATAGTTTGACCTCTTAGTGCAGGTGTCTTATGTCTGAACATCTAGCCGCTGATTAATGAGTGAAAACCCAACAGAGGGCTGTTTCACAACATTTATTGTGAATCAACTTGATCATGTTGATGTCAAGATTGTCAAGATTTATCACATTAGTATGGTTGCAGATTTCAACCCCACCCCCCGTCCACACATTCACAACTTGCCCACTGCACTGTTGCGTCTAAAATATGAAATCCTCTGCGTTGGCAAGAGAGGTGTCATTTCCGATGAGGTCACTGGCCAATGCAGCCACCCAAACACTAGCCACTGTTATTCTTTTCCTTAAATCCCACTCTTATGTTTCTTCTTTCTCTCTCTCTATCTTTGTTTGTGATCGCCTCATTCTTTATTTTTTCACTGACCTTGTTTGTTATTGGGACTCTGAGTTAATTTCATTTCCCGCCCACTGCCATGGAAACCGCTCACAGAAACCCAATACTGTCTTTCTTTCTAAAAGTGGAAACTGTGCTGCTCGGTGTTCCTGGATAATGATTCGGTGCCTGTCACAGGAGGTAGGACAAAGGCCACACGCTTTAAAGTTAAATATCTGTCTGACAAATCAGTTCCACCAACTATTCTGATACAACTGTTAGATATCCAAGATAGCAGGAAGTTAAATTAAAAATCTAAAAATGTCCTCTAAAGAATCCGTGATTCAGAGGTTAATTCCTCATTTTGGTTTTGGGACTCAAAACACAAGAAGTTGATGTACAAAATGTCTCACCTCGTGTCAAGTTACATAACAATTAGATGTCTTTCTGTATAATTAATTTTACTTGCAAGTCAAATAAATACCAAAAAGGCTGCAATCACTTACTAAAGCTTGTTTAGGGAAGTTTCTTCAACCAAAATTCATTCATTCATTGTTTCTTTTCATTGATTTGTCTTATCAGCCTTGTTTCTGGCACTTCTGGAAAAAGTGAAACGTCACAGGACACTTCCTCTAGGGAAGAAGTGAAATGAAACTGAATACTCGTTCGTACATGTACGTTTTTGCATTGAAATAGCAGGAGTCAACCATGTCTCATAGCTCATATTCTTTTCTTGGTTCTTGTGTTGGTTAAATAAGTGATTCGAAGCCTAAGACAGGACGTGTTAACATTTAACTGAAACTACAATCTTTCCCTAACCCTAAACCAGTGGTTTTGATGCCTAAACCTAACCACATGCAGGACTCAGGATGCGTAATATTTCCTGCACTTTGTATGACCACCATCCACCCCGATCACCTCTCAAGGACAGTAAGACTTCCTACACAAGAAAAAAACGCTGCCAGGGAACATAATCCAGAGAGAAATTATGTTTACAATCAAAACATAATTGGCGAAACAATAATGCAATTTCTAGGAGACAGGGTTGCATTTGAAAATCCTTCGAATCCACAAATTACTGATAGGAACCAGGTCTGCATCAGCTACTGTTGGTACTCCCACCGGCCCCTGACGGACCAGGGGGAAGATGAGGCAGAGGAGGAGAGCGTTGGGAGCAAGCTGCCCCCTCACGGCTACCTCTGGCCGGTCTCCATCTCTCTATCCATCTACCTCTTTCTTCACCCCACTCTTCCTGTCTTCCTCAGAGACTCTGTGAGACGGGAGAATCATCTCCCATCGGTTATCCCTCATGCTCCACCTCGACTTTCATCTCCAGCCAACGACCTGTCCTGGCCGTATGGGAGAAAATACGAGAAGAAAAATGCAACCAAAACAAGGGAGGGGAGCTCAAAGGGGTGAAATGCATTCTCCAGGTTCTTTTTTTTATCATCAGATGGGACATCTGGATATCTACAGAGACCTGGTACATAATCATTTCAATATCTGCAAGTGTCTCTTGAGGTTAGAGAGCAAGAGATAGACAGAGAGAGCGAGACTGAGGCCAAGTTTTTCTCCGTCTGTCACACAGGTCCAGGTCTTAGCTTCAGAGAAAACACAGAGGGGCCCCATTTGGAAATGAATTTTCGCCATGAACTATCATCTCATAACACAAATATTACCATTAATGACTCAATTTCCTTATAATTTCCTTATCGACCCCCATAATTAGGCCCATTTGTTTGCTTTGTCATCCTCCAGTGATATGGGCCTTTTGTTATTAGAAGCAGAGAGGAGACTCACGTGGGAACCTGATGCCTTATTCTGCTGGAGGAGGTCCTCGCAGCTGCTGAGGAGCCCCTGCCACACACACACACACACACACACTTGCATACACACACACACGCCACATTACGACCATAGAGGCAGCCCTCATCCTGCAACACCAAGACCCAGCAGCAGCAGCAGTGGAAGCTATTTGAATAGCATGCTGAGTCAAGTGCCTCTCTCTGTCTTTAGCTCTCTCCCCTTCTCTTTTTCTCTTGCTCACCCTCCCCTCACTCTCTCAATGTGCCTCTCGCTGTCTCACCAAGTCACCCCTATAGTCTCTCTTTCCTCTCTCTCTATAATGGGCCTTCCACAGAGGAGCTAAATCAGCTGAGGCCAGTGCTTTTCTGAGCTTCGGCTGCTCTCGGCTGGACACCGAGCCTAATTAATTGGCTGTATTGTCCCAGAGGGAGCAGAGCCAGTGAGGGGAAGGGGTTAATAAGGAGGGGAAAAGTGTTGGGCAAAGGAGGAGAGGGCATGGCTTTTATTCTATCAGATGCTCTCCATTTCTTTTCTTTTTTTTCTATATTTTCTGAAAGACAGAGGGAGAACATTGCAGGCGGGTGACTGAGAGAGAAAGTGTGACTCACAGCCCCCCCCTCCCCCCTCCCCCACTATGTCTTATCTGTGGGAGCTAATGAGTGATGGATTAACCTGTGATCACCCCTGGCAAATTGAGATGACCCCACAAACTTACCCCAACCACCCTCCCAGAAGAAGTCTGCATTCCACTTCACACAACCAAACACACACACACACACACACACACACACACACACACACACACACTAGTCTTTGGTATTATTTTCATCCTCCTTAAAGGTGAAGATCTGTGTTTTGACGTAAGCACAGGTTACTTGTAGAGTTTATGTTGTGGCATCAATTATTAGACGCATTTTTTCCCAATGATCCTGATTTCTTTACGTGACTCTGGAAACATTATTGTGTCTTCTGGAGGGTTGAAACGTCATGGAATATGTGGATGCATCAAATACACACAACTACTTTGAGCACCTGTTGAAACTGCAAACATGATCCCATACTGCCAAATCTGATTTCCAACAACAACCTATGAACTTCTTAACTTCTAATTAGAAATCATACACATCCATCTAAGAGAAAGCATCCATCAAGTTTATTATAAATCTGTCTACTTTGTACTGACCTCTGCTGACTGAGATCTCTTTGTGCAACCATGTCAACCTGCTGCCTGCGAATGCAGCTTAATTTACCAGCTTGTTTGGTCCAACGGGCTGCCATCCTTACAAAACAGAGATAAAAAGCTGATGTATGACCCTTAGCTGCCAGCATTACTGTTGGTTTTATAGACAATCACAGGCCCACACACACACACACACACACACACACACACACACACTACGGTGACTTCAAGGCATCCATGACGACCGGGTGCTACAAACCTCTGGTGACTTGCTGGCTGCCACACACACACAAACACACACACAAAGCCTGCTCCATGACTTATATGGGAAAGACAAAGACATTGGTAATAAATCACTTTGTCATGCATACACACACACACGCACACACACACACACACACATACACACACACACACACACAGGAATTCCAGAGAAGGTTTTTTTTCTGGCAGCGTGAGCATGACGCAAAATGAAATTGTTTGACTCTGCTTGATTTGTCACAGGTGCTTTCTCCGACTGTGTGTGTGAGAGAGAGAGTGAGCGAAGGAGTGAGAGAGACAGAGAGAGAGAGAGAGAGAGAGAGCGAGAGAGAGAGAGAGAGAGAGAGACTGTGAATATGAGATCCATAAAAAAGGTAAAAGGACAGATTAACCAATACATGTTGAGTTCACTAAGATCTAATATCATTAAAGAGTAACTCTGCGTCAGAACTCTTTGCAACTTAATCTGCATCTGCAGTCTGAATATTTACAACATAATTAACCACCGCAGACACTTTATTCCTCAGAGGCAGGTTCCAGCTGGTTGCAGTTCCCTCAGATGACGACAGCAGTGTGCCACAGGAACAGCGGGGGGCGCTCTGATCTACACAGCGGGCTGCTGCGACTTCGTCCAGCCATTAATCATCTGTAGCTGTGAGTGTTAAGGACCCCTGCTTCAGGCCCGATGTGCTCACGCTCGTGCTAGGTGGTCCTGTCGGGGAGTAGTGCGACTGGTGCCAGAGAAGTTTTTGCCAGGACTTTCACCTTGAATCAAACGCTGCTGCAAATATAAAAGTCTCCTTCTCTTTTATTTCTCTCTCTCTCACATACATAAGCGAGTATCTGTTTTTTATTGTTGTTGTTGATGCTGTTACAGTCCTATCAGCTACGGGGAGATTTTGGAGGAGTTGTAACAAGCTGTGCCAGGGCTTTCATTTTTAAGTGCGAACAGGCTCGGATAATTGTAGCACAATGTAACAACACATGCTGCACCAACTTCAGTGCTTGTTTTGATGTGTTTCTTCTACCTAAAAGTACAAGGAGGAGTGCAGCATGCAAAAGATTTTACATTTGATCTAATTCATTTTGCATTAACTAATCACTGCCAGGCACAGCCCAGGGCACAGCACAGGAGAATGACATTCTTGTCGTCTCTTAAAATCACTTTTCATCTTTCTTGCTTCCTTTCTTGCTCTCTCTGCCGTTGCCTCCCGCCCACATTATATATTTGCTTTGGCTGCAAACACTCGCCCTCCTCTTGGTAACCGTGCAGTAACCCGCTGCCACACAGAGCTGCTGAGGTCATCAGTCCTGATCCTCTACAGCACCGCTGGCCCCGGCCTCAGGATCAGGTCTCACATACACACACACACATTCACCACTTTTTAACTCTAAAAAGCTGCCAATACCTACGCATACATCATCTCACACACACACACACACTCTCTCACACTCACTCACTGTGTTTTCCTACCCTGTTTACTGGTCCTTTTATGGCTCCCTGTTAACATGTGAGACAGCTCTGGTCTGCCTATGGTTGCGGCAATGAATCAGGATCGTGCTACCAGTGTGTTTCAGACCTGATGACTGCATGCAGGAGTGACACTGGCTGAGGCATAAACTGGCGGGCTTAAAGGGGAACTCCTCCGATCAAAGTCTGTTAACAGGTGTCGGGGAGCACTGCTGCATAGCCTATTTGAAGGCAATGTGTAAAGTTGCATTCAGCCTTTTGTTGCTCCAAAGGGAGCCGAGTTAAGTCTGATAAACTGCCTCAAGTGATGTCACTTGAGTCAGCATCAGTCTGAAGACTGCAAGTTTGATGAAAAAAAAAGTTGGAAAGGTGTGAGTTTACCAGACCTCTGTAGCCTGCTCCTCATCTCTGCTTGAGGCTAGCAGCTCGAGGTTACGTTAGCCACTACTAGCATAACACACCCGAATCTCTGACCAAACTGTCGGCGTTTGTGTTGCATTGTGGGTAACGTAGGCAGTAGGTTTTGACAAGGAAGAAGAATGAGTGGGATTAAAAAAGAAGATTTTTCTGGTTCTGTGATTTTGATTATTATTTCGTGAGTCCGACAGTGTTATTGCAGTGCAATGCTAAATCAGTGGAATACACTGCTTCAGTGGTAGAAGTCCTGACTTTATCTTCCAGTAGTACCACTGGGGTCCTGCCTGGCTTTTTCTCCGACAGCCGATTGCAAAAGTGTCTTTTGTGCCTTCACTGTAAGACAATATTTGAATTTGGGGATTAAGCTTTAGTGCAACACAGACTCTGTGCTGTGTGCAGTTAAGTGTTCTTTAGCTTTCTCACATTTATAGTAACAATGAGTAAAGCCAGAACGTTTTTTTTTTTTGTATCACATATCCCCAAATCCCAGACATGGACCTAAAAGCTCTGTCAGAACAGTTTCTTCATTTCCAGTAAGACGGCACAGACTATGTCCCGGTGTGACAGCGTTCACTCTGTAATGTGAATGTGGCCACTTGATATACGAGATCATGAGTAAGGCACTGGAGCGTCTAATGTGTGAACACACACTGATGTTGTCTGGCATAGGTTTTGATTACCCCTAATCATCTGGTACCCGCTCGAACCAAACCTTTCCATTATACACAAACACCTCTGTCTCTCGCACTCTCTCTCTCACACACACACACACACTCATCCCGCAGTTCATGCCAAACCCACAGCACGCAGAGATCCCTCCCTCGGCTAATACGAGCTTTCACTATGGCATCAAGTCACCAATTAATTCATTAACAGACGTCTCCCCAGGCACTGAATAATAGCTGCTCACATCCTGGGCAGAATCACTGTTTGCGTAAACACCCACTGGCAGACAACGCAGATTAAGAGGCACACGCTTGCACAATCTCTTTCTCTCTCTCTCTCTCTCTCACACACACACACACACACACACACATTCTACAACAGAAATAAATACACTGTACAATGTCAAGGCCTACTGGCGGTGAAGAAAGACACATGGAAACACTCACACAAGCGCGAACACACACACACAAATATAAACAGGTAACTGGCAGACGGCAGGTATCAACAGAGACTGAGAAGAGCATCTTATGTCTGTCTGTCGCTGGAGGGAATTAAACATGAAGAGCAACCTGTTGAGTGGTGTGTATGTATACAAGTGTGTGTGTGAGTTGCCTGTATCCCTCACGTCCTTCAAACACCTTCTCTGCTGCAGCTAGCAGCACTTTAGCAGATGTTTGGGAGCCATCCTGGTCATGTTTGAACACTGTTTGGGTAAATTTGTAATGCATTTAACATTTTGCACCTAAGGCGACCAGCTATAATCGAGCTCTCTGCGCTGTCAAAGAGCCCGTCGTCCAATGAAAATAATGAAACAGCTGTCATCGCTGTAAAGAAAGCCTACTTCATGTCTGTGGTTTGAAAGAGATTAATCAGATTGTTGAAAATCTTTACTGTGCAGAACGCCCAGATTTCTCTCTTGAGAACGTACCTGACAGCGTAAAAACATAGTACGGAAGTGTGTGTACGTGAGCTACTTCCAGCAGCTAATGTGGAGTAAGAGGAGTGCTGTGTTGGAAGGATAGAAAGAAGAGAAAAAGATCCGCTTGGATCTCATTGGCCAGACCAATTATCGCCAGCTGCTGGAAGAGTGCGCCACAGATTGGACGGAAACATTTTGAATGCAAGACACACACACACACACACACACACACACACACACACACACACAGAGCATGTTTTCACCCACAGGTATGTGGCAGTGATATTTCTGATCATAACAAATAGATGATGATAATAATGATGATGACAATCAGAGTTTCTGGCCTGACTGGATGTTGTGATGAACCAGTCACAGTCCACGGTGAGTTCAAGCACCAGTGAGGGTGACAAGAGGAAGTGAGCGCAGGCCAGAAGCCAACAGAGTAACGCAATATGGCTTTCCTTCAGAGGCAATATGGCTGCCGACCAAACCGTTTCTCAAAAACAAGGTCGAGGTTCCACTCCTGGTGGGGGCACGCGCGCAGATCCCTGCGTGCACACACGCACACAGACGCTGGCTAAAAATGCGGACTCACACTGTGAGCGGGATCTGTGTTGCATTATGAGTTGTAGCCAAAGCAATGAAACAAAACCACGGCCTGCAGATATGTTCACTTTGCCCAAAGGACCCTGAATTCAACAACAGACACTCAGGCTGTGAAATTTCAGAGCAGATTTTGTCTTTTCTGACAAGTGAACACATTCCCTCACCCCGAGCACTGCGACCTGAGCTTCGTCAAAGGCAGTAAAAACGGATTGTAATGAAAATGATATTTTTCCACTTGAGATTAATACCAGGCAACATGCAGAAAGCTTTAGTAAAACACAGTTACAGATGTGTTTTGGATTCAGTTTTTAGTTTTATGAATGGTGGCAGCCTTCCTTGTGTTTCTCTCTCAGCACAAACACAGACATGCACACTTTCTAATTACCGCTTTGTGTGTTAACTGCCTGTCTTATCTGTACATTTCTTTTTAATATAAACTCATTTCCACTCTACAAAGGCCTGTCAGAATGTATTATCCGCTCAAAACTGGAATTCCATCAAAATTGAATTGTTTCTTGAACAGGCCCCATGACAAGCAACAACTAGCTCCAAAATTCCAGCTCAAAAGGGCTGCTGCCAAACGCTGACATTAATAGCTTCAAGATCGTCCATGCTTCAACATACTCAACAGTATCCGCATTATTTGTCACATATATTGCTTCCATTTGAGCCTAAATGATTGCGATTACAAATGATCTTGCACCTGGGATTGCACGGTCTCTGGTTACAGAGGTTCTCAAAGTAGCAGTTTTATAAAAGTCCGTTGATTGTAATGGATTTATTTAATCATCATTATTGCTTTGATATGCTTATGGACCCAGACGTCAGAATTATCATTCCCAAAAACCAAAATGGATCAACTGGCTTGCTTTGACCCAGGCCTGGTGATTCTTTTTAGTCCAAAATGATGGTTCAAGAGTCAGGGACAGAATCTACCTCCTGTCATCAACCAAGTTGTTTGATTAGAAGGTTTATCAATAAATATAACCAACTATGTATTATTTTTACCATCAGTGTATGCACAATTAATACAGTCGGGCTCCAGCACTGAGACAGCAACACCAAGTCTGAAAGTTCAAACGTCCAGCTCTTCAAATTTCAAATACAACTACTTTTAAATACATGGCATAGATTCTCAGGAAAATTAGCAATGAGCAGTGTGACAGGCCTCTCACACTAACCCCTCATGGACACACACACACACACACACACTCACACAAACACACACACACTTCATGAGACAACAGGAGCAACATTTCAACACACACATACAGAGCTATAGACTCCTGTGATGATCCATGCTGCAGTCATTAGTACTGCCTGCCTACTCACTGCATTTGTGTGTGTGTGTGTGTGTGTGTATCTTTTCTGGCTGTCTTTTCTTGTGTTTGGTTACAGCACTTGATATACCGTAGCGTCAGCCTTGCTTACAGTATGTGCTGGCTCAGTGGCCATGTTTCTGTCTGTTTGAGAGATAGAGCAGGTCTCAAAATCTAAAGCAGAAGGGTGAGCTGGCCGTCTGGACCATGAGCGCCTTATTTTTTGCAGCGGTTTACAAAGCCAGTCATAAACACTGATAAGAGTTCAGGCGAAAGAGATTCTTGGAGTGAGAGAGAGGCCATTCCCCCTGTTTGAACTAGCGGCTAAAGACCTGAAGAAAACTCTGTGCGCCCGCGTGTGTGTGCGTGCCTTCAGGTGTGTGCATGTCAGTGGAAAGAAGAAGTGAAGGTGAGGAATAGAAAGACAGTGCAAAGTGCAACCCTACTCAGTCAGTTTATTCCCAGCTTTTGTTTGCCGTGAGCGGGACTAACAACGCATCCTGCCGGCACCTTTGAAGATGAAGGATGCCGCTTTATAAAGGTACACGGTGAGCTGCTCAAACATTAACCAGACCTTCAGTCACGTCTGAAAGGTACCAAACGAACATGACAGCAGGGAGACACCTAAGGAAAGGCCTGGGAAACATCTCTGTTCCCACAACTGACTTGATGTCTTTTAAAAGCATCACTTATTCTTTGTGCAAACCAAGGTGAAATGATACACGTCTGACTGGTGGGATAATCCATAATGTAGTCACCGTCAGATATCATCATTGTCTGTGACATTTGATCGTTTTTTTCTTACGATGAAATGTGATGATGTATCAAAATGACTTTTTCTTCATCCTGAATTTCCTGTTTCTACACACTTTACATTTCTGCATTTTTTGGACTGGACTTTATTCTTGTATGGAGTTGAAGGTTGGTGCACAACGAAAAGCTCTTTGTTTTCTAATCCTTGTCAGAGGAACTGCATGAAAATCTTGATATTGTTTGTTGCTGTTATCAAACTTTGGATTTATCTTAAACCTCATTCGGGCAGTAATCCATAAAAATAAGAGGAATTCACCACCAAACATCAGTGTGGCCACAGCTGTTTTTAAGTGCTTACGTATGTTTGCTTGAACATTTTGTTTGAGTTAATATTCACATCTCGTCAAGGCACTCAGAAGATGTAGGATTTTTTTTTTCTAGTTGGAAGCGTACCCACGTATGAAGGCATAAAAACAACTTTTTTTCTCCCCGTCTATACAAGTGGTTGTGGCTTTAAAACTCAATTATTTTAATGGGTATCAAATCAACCATGTCAACTTTTCTGCACTGCATGTTTGCTCCTGTCAGTCTGATGCCTCTGAGCAGCACCTGGGAACATTTGAGTGTAGTGCAGTGCAGCAGTGTAGATGTTGAGATAGTGAGGCAAAACAAGCAGCAGGTCTGTTCAAATTGTCCAGCTGATACTGGGGCATTAGGAGTGGGGGGGGGGGGACTCTTCATGTGCAAACAGGCATAAAGGAGTAATGGCAGCAAAGGCTGGGAGGAAGGTGGAATCTCTTCCAAGTCACTGATCTGTTACAGTGTCAATGCACCAACAGAACTCTGAATTTCTAAGTGAAAGAAAGAAAGTTTCTTCCTGTCCCCGCAGCCTTTACATTCCCAATTGTCAAAATACTCTGCTGGCCCAGAGGCCATGGAGATGTCACTCTACTGGCCCTTTATTTCCCTGGTCCTCTCCCCTCACACATTTTCCTCATCATACTCCCCCTCTCTCGCTTACGTCCGTCCCTTTCATTTTCACTATTGTCGTCCTGCTCCATCTCCAGCCCCTCCCTCTGTCCCTGCTTCTCTCTGTGGTGCAGTTTCGGTCCCCTCATTCTGCATGCCTTCAAGCTGTCTTTCTAATCTTCCTGAATTATTCAAGACACTTTCTCCTCCTCTTCTTCTTCTTCTTCTTCTTTTTTACCTAACACGTCAAGAAAACTGCACAAACCTGAAAACTGTGTAACTGGGGTATAAAAATTACAGTGAATTTGCATTGAAAGAATGTATCTCCAGAGGGGACTCTCTGACTGCAGCCCTTTCTCATCACACAGTGATTAGCTGAAACAATGTCACCTTCCTTACATTTTGTCTTGAGCTTGTCGTTTAGCCTATGAAGCTTGCAGGAGCATTCTGACAGGACATGCATCCATCATTTTCTCACGGTGAAACTACAGACATTTCCTCCTACCTTTGCTGCAACACCTCTAAAGTGAGATTGAAACATTGAGTCTCTGTTGTGCCTGTGGTCCCAGCTATCGAACTCATTGCATTAGAAGCCTTTTCTCTGCTGCGGAGAGTCAATAACCCAAATGGATCGAGGTGCACACTCGCACGAGTGTCCTTTAAGATCCTGATGGAAGTAATCAGCAAAGTGCACTTCAAGACAATCACAGAGACAGACCTGTGCGTTCAAATGTGCTTTTGTGAATTATTTTCTTCCTTCTGTCCAGCGTTCTTTTCTTTCTCTCTCTCTCTCTCTCTTTTTTTTTTTTTTTTTTTTGGTGGGAAGTGAAGATCAGGGAATATCGGAGGAGCTTACGTCATTTTCGACCCCACACAGTGCCAGACCTTTTACTGCCCACAGAAACACTTCTGTGATAACTACATCCTTATGAGAGTCCAGTGACACTCGCAGTGCCGTCATTAAGGGCAGTGCGGCGACAAACTCTCGGATTTCGGTGTGATCACTGAAGTTTGTATGCACCCATCCATCCAACACACCTCCTTCCATTGTTCACTGCCCTTACAGAGGTGTGGTTTCTTCTTCTTCTCCTTGAGATTTGGCATTTGCTTTAGCTCATACACACACACACATTTCCATAACTATAATGTGGGAAAAAAACCAAATATCTTGCTGATAACATGATGGATGCAGTTAGTGACAGCCAGGCTTTTATGGCTCCAGTGTGAAACATATTAAACACGTGTCGGTCCGCTAAAAATAAAGTGTCAAAGATGTCGACTAAACTAAACAATTCATTTGTAAAAACTTAGGAGTTTTTCCATTTCTACACGTGTATCACTGTAGATCATGTAGTAATTCAAAAGCTGTAAATTCAAAATCTCCTTCCACTTTTAAAATAGATAATAAATAAACCACAGCAGTCTTTATTACTGAGTGCTTCTAATGTCAGCCAAATAAGAATTTAAAGTTTAGTGTTTTTCTTGATAATATTGTCAACAAAACATGGAGGAAGAATGGACAGCTTTATCAGTGCTTAATATATATAATTCTTTCTACCTCTCTCTCCTTTGTATTCTCTCTGTAAATCACTTTGAAAGAGAGCTTTTAAAAGTGCCACGATTGTAAAATTGATCTAATTTTACTATGCGACAAAGTAAGTTTAACTGATGTTAAACAGAAGGCTGGATAATGTGGAGAGAAAATCAGTCGGTAGGGTCAGTTGGCCTCCATTTTGGTTACCTGACAACAGCCAAAATTTAAAGAGTAAACACGTTATGCATCGGTTTCATTGCTTGCTTCAACACATCATGAGTGTCTCGATAGTCACACAGAATATACAGAATGTAGATATTTCCACAAATCTGCGCCTGTTGATTTAGCAACACCTTCACTTGTGCCAGTGAGAATATGTCAGGGCTTTAAAAACGGACAATGCCAGCAAACAAAAACCTTTTGAACAGCTGCTATGTGTCAAAGCGGCTGACATGTGCCGTGACTGTCAAACAATGTAGAGCCTCTTTCCCCTGCAGACCTGTTTCTGTTCCTCTAGCTGTCCCTCGTCATCCTCCTCGCCGCACACCTCGTCAGCAGGAGCCGGACCAACATCAAATTACTGCAAGTCTTGTTGTTCCTCTGCAATCTTCCCGATTCAAACACTTTTCTGTCCAATAATTAAGATAAAATGAAACTAACTGAAAACCCCAAAACAATGCAAACAGGGAATTTGATGAAAAGCCAAATATCACATAAGGCCTTAGAGCGGATGGTGAATGCAGATTCAGGCTCAGGATTTTATAAAATCATGGCACAGAAACTCCAAAGGCACATTTTTGGGAAAATGGACTTCAGAGATGAGTGATATTACAAAAATTTGGTGATGCACACTCTAGCAGCATAATTCAGTAATTTCACGAACAATCTTCCAGTCACTTCTCACAACTTTTCTTTCTGAATCTGCACCTCAGGTACTGAACTTAAATTGACAGAAACCTGGCCAGGGATCCTGGATTTTGCAATCTGCAGGTTTATATGTCTGTGCCAGACTGTAATATAACACAACTACTGAAACCATTGTAACTTTGATCACGTTGATCATTCAGCAGCTGATGAAACATGTTGGCTTTCAGACACAAAGAGCAGCAGCAGAGATGTGATCAGAGACTAGCTTCTTTTTTGGTTGTTGTTACACCTGCTTTCTTTTTAATATAGTAAATTCTGTGTTATACTGTGATATATCTTAACGTCTTACTGCCCACTTTCTAAGCTTGTTTTTCAGTTGTGCCTTGATCATAAGTGTGAGTGAATCATGTTAATAATAATTATAAAAATGTCCAAGTTAAAACTAATTTTCACTGTGATTTAAAAAAAAAAAAAAAAAGATATCTAAAACATAGAATGAATGCAATAAAACTAGAGCCAAATTGCATTATTCAAATTTACAATTAGGAAACAATTTGATCATAACTTAGAATGTAATAATAAACTAATAATTTATGCATTAATAATGATAAATCTATATTTCTGTTCTCAACCACAAGACCTGGCATTTTGATACGTCCTTTCAGATTGATTTTGATGTGGAGAATAATTAAGTGATAATGATAAAAAATAAATGTGTGTTCGATTAGCACTGCGGTGTGTTTATTGCAGGATTCTTCAAATAAATGAAAAGGCTTCGCTTTATTGCAGCGGTGAAGTGGAGCGCTGAGAAATGTTCCTGTGGACGATCAGGCTCAGTGGTCCCGTTTGAGGTGGTTTAAAAGCCTCCATTATGGCCCGCAGCAAAGCTAAATGGACTGTCAAATTGCATTTTCATGTTGCATGTGAGTTAAACCCAGTTTTATGCTCGTGGACGTGCGCCACAATATCAGGGAAAAATGTGGCTTTGCTGTGGTTTTGTTTACAGGGAGTGTTCAAGTTTGGAATTAATGAACTGGAGCTGTAAAATTAGTCGCAGATTAGTCATAAAATATCACTAAAGTCTTATTAATATTACGACTATAATTATTATTATTATTATCAAATGTCTTTCATACTCAAAAAACCGTCAGACGCATCATTTTGAATGACCACATTTCATTGATTTTACATCCCTCTGACAAACAGCTCTCTCTCTCTCTCTCTCTGTCTTTAACTATGAAATATTTCCACTGAAGCCGACAGTTTATCTTAAAATCATATCAGTCCGTCCAGCCACCACAAATAAAGAAGTGTCCTGCATGTGAAGCAGCTCTGCTCAGCATCAGAGACAGTCGCTCCGGGATGGAGATGGACTTACCGACACACTCGTTGGCCTCCCTGGCTGTGGCTCTCTGCCACGGTCTGTCGTAGTGGAAAGGTTTGCACCTGTCGCACTCCGGCCCGGCGGTGTTGTGCTTGCACTCACACACCAGGCTCCCGTCCCGGTCCTTTACGCACCGAGACGCGTGCCCGTTGCATTTGCATCTCCCCCCGACCTGCAGGTCCGACACGGCGTAGAAGTACGAGTCCCGGGCCAGCTCCGAGTCGTCCTCGTTCTCGTCGCCGAAAGTGTGCAACCGGCTGAAGATGACTTTAATGTCAGTGGCCGTTACCCAGTCCTGCAGCACCGGGGAGTTGTCAAAGTCGTGCGCCGACGGCCTCCCGTCCAGCGTGCTGAAGGCGATGAGCCCGCCGGTCAGAGGGTACATGTCGGTGTGGGAGTCCGTGCAGACGGCCTCCTGCTCGTTCTGCTTGGTGATAACGGCCCTGTTTGGCTTGTTGTACATCTTCCTGCACTGGGTCGAGTAAAACTGAAAGGGTACCCACGTTTTACCGTAGTCCATGGACTTGTAAATAACCATGGATTCGGGTCGAGGCGAGCAGAACTGCAGGCTCACGTAAGTGACCTCAAACTTCTTGCCGAGGGACAGAGTCAGGGTGACATTTTGCGGGTACTGGATGAAGTTCTCGGACTGCCAGCAGGTGAGGTTGTGTGGGTTGTTGAGGTCCGTCAGGTACGCCGGAGGGTGGTACTTCTTGGGGTCCGAAGCATCGCAGGTGTGACAGTTCCTGGTCCTCTCGTCTCCTTTCTCCGCCGATGTCTCCACGCAGTAGCGGCTGGGCGCTTTGCCGCAGGTGCTGGACACCTTCACCTCCTTCCCGAAGGCGGAGTTGACGAAGTCCGGGATGCAGCGCCGCGGGTTGCCGTGCTCGTCGTAGCAGGGGTCCGGGGGAGAGGTCTGCGCCGCGAACAGGCTCATCCCGTATCCGCCGAGGGCGCTCCGGCACGACAGGGACGCGGCGAGCAGCACAGTCAGCACAACATCCACAGCCCTTATCATGGTCGGTCCCTCCGTCCCCGAGTGTCTCTGCCGCTGGAGGAGGAAGGGACAGCAGCGAGCATGTGGGGAGAGCGAGAGAGAGAGAGCGAGAGAGAGAGAGCGAGAGAGAGAGAGAGAGAGAGTTAAGTTTGATGTATAAATGTCTGCAAACAGTTTCCAAACAAACACTGGGGCAAGCATTAACACTTGACGGTGACATAAAAGTAAAATTCTCCCGCAGCTCATGCAAACGTCAGGTTTGGTGAAATTTCTATAAAGCTCACTTTACCTGGGAATAATTTAAAAAGATGTCAAAATACCGGCGATGTTAGGCCACTGCTCTCTATCGGGCTTCAATCACAGCTCCTCCTGGTTTGTTGTTGGTTTCTTCAAATCTCCTGCGTAAAATTAGAGGAGCGGCTGGATTTTGGAAGAGTCGCTAGTGTCCTTATAGCAAGTCCCACTCCTCCTGCCGGTCTCCTCTCTCTCTCTCTCTCTCTCTCTCTCGCTCTCTCTCTCTCTCTCGAGTCGGATCTTGCTTGGCACAGCTTTCGGTCAGCTCATCTTGAGGGGTGACACCAGGCGGAACAACGACGTCCACTGGTGGCGCATCACAAGATTGACGCGCGGAGAGACGCAAATGACCGCAGGAGCCAGAGAAAACGAGTGGAACCCGAGCACAGCACCGACTCGGTGCTCGCCACACCTTCAGTCTGAACGACACCTGATACTACGGCCATGTAGTTTAATCGTCGGGATGTAGGCCTATTACCGCAATCCAATTACAGTAAAACGAACATTATTATTGCAGCTTTCACCGTTTACACAATAAAAGCTGTGATGGTAACCATGAAATACTGCTCATCATTTTCTCGGACTATTTTTTTTTTTTTTGGCGTGCTCTGCTTGTCACTCTCGGGGGCTGAACGGTTTGTAGTATCCTGGTGATGAATAGGCTACTAACAAGGCTGTCATTTGTAGTGCACTAATTAAGCAACATTAAAGTGCCCTATGTCAAACAGAGGTCTCTTCGAAAATCACCAACTCGACACACCGTGTAGGATCATGTATAGTCACGTGAGTCGTCATTACAATGCATTAAAGATTGTCCATGTGGAGTAAATGAAGAGATTCCTTCAAAATAAAACATCCCAGACAATAAAATGTGAAGTTTGCTTAATTTAAGTGCGACTTAATTTACCTTATAACAAATAAAAAGTTCCCTTTCCATCGTGTGATACAGTTGTCATGTATTTTTTTTTTTTTAGATGACCACTCTTGACTGAAAACCAATCCCCACCCTTACACTGATTGGGAGACCATTGAGGTATGAAATGACACTGGAGGCTTCTACTTACATGCAAGCAACATTAGGTCTTGACAATTAAGACGTTTGCAGACCAGATATTGTTTTGTGAGATTGATCCCTCCTGTATTGTGGCTCTCTCGTGCAGTCCGACGTGGTGCAGCTTCAGCTTTACTGGACCTGTTGAATGTTGGCATTAGAAGTAACAGCGCCATCTTGTGCCCATGGAGAGAAACACCTGCCCACCCTGGGCAGCGAGCGGCGTCTTCTACTGTCCCCAGGCGGTGGAGGCATAACACCGTTTACTTCATGGGCATGGAGATGATTGGCTGCTGCAGGAGTGATAGGGAGGCCTACTTCACCACTAGAGTTCAAGTCTGAGATACTTTTAGTGCTGAGATTTGAACATTTCCCTCAGAAAGCCTTCGTTAATCAATAGCAAGAAGTCAGTGCTTACATTTAAGATGTTGTTTGGGAGACTTTTAATCTTTAATGAAACGATCTGAGGGAGATAAAGTGGGGGAAACAAAGGCATAAGTGCATTTTAAACCATGCAAATTCAAGAATAACAATAATTATTACTATTATGAAATTGGAAATAAGAATGCATGGTAAGGGTCATTTAAGAGTTACTGACACATATTTTCACACTTTTATCAAAAGTATTTATTTCTTATAGAAACCCAATGTAGAGGGTACACCATTATGCAAATAATAATAGGTTTTATGGTGTTCAATAAAATGTGCAGGTCAGGAGGGAGACAGGAGGGCACAGTCAAATTTGGTTTTACTCTTATAATCAACACAGGATGATTACATTCTTCAACAGGTTTGAACAAACAAAAGCCTTTAATACTTTTTGTTAATATTTCTAATTTCAGCTCTCCCCCCTCCCATATGCAGGTATGATGAAGTATTATCAGTCCTGCAGCTGTTGCCCTGGCTTCAGTTGTTTGTTTGTTTTTAGTTTAGTAGCTTTTTTATAACAGTCTTTATTGTTTTTATTTATCATATCTTGATTTTCTACTTATGTCTCTATTGCACTATCCTGTATGCTGCTGGAACAATGCAAATTTCCCGCTGAGGGATTAATAAAGGATTATTTTATTTTATCTTATCTTATCTTCACTGTTACTAGGTATTTGCTTTGTATCAGCTCTTGCATGGAAACACATGCCACACACTGCCTACTTCCCCAGCTGGGAAGAAGTTAGGTGTTTGACAGCTGTAGGCCTCTTGGGAGGATAAACTGTCCATATAAGGTTGAATTAAGGCAACCAGAGGAAGGTGATGTTAACAGGATTTACACCAGCAAAACCAAACAAAACAATGGTTGCTATGTTACAACAATCAATATGCATTCAATCTATTTTAATGAAATGAAGCAACTTCCCTTATCAGGAAATCACAGAGAAGTCATTAAACACCTACATATGGAAAGTGAGTTACAGAGAGGTGAAATTTAAAAAAACAAACCAAAATATGTTCTGGACAATCAGCTGTTTTTTGAGGCCTTTCGAACATTTCAACACATTTCAACAAGAACATAATGAGAATCCAACACATGGAGAAGTGAGAAGCTCGCCATTGTGGATATCATGAAGCAGAAAAACATGTTTTTGTGCAGTAAAGAAGCATGTTTGACAATAGTGAGGCGTTAAAAAAAGTGGCCAAGCAGAAATCAACTGAGGTGAAAAAAGAACAAATAATCATATAATAATTAAATAATTATTTTCAACCACTTTGCAGTTCCTTGTTGTGGAAGGAACCTTGTTCAGGATCCTGTTCCTTCTTCACCTCTTCCCTAACTTCAGTCAGTAACTCACTGTATGCTTTCATTCCTCAATTTCATCCTCCTGGATCTTTTTAAATTTCAACATAGCTCTGTTTTTGTTTCTTCAGCATTTGCTTTCATTCAGTCGTTTTCCTGTCAAAGCTCTCGGTGTCTGGGATGACCGGCCGGCTGCAAGTTTGTTTTCTGTCTTTTTATTGGAAGTTAGAAGTCCAGCACAATATTTGATGTCTTGTGGAGCAGTGATCATCAAGGCTTGTAAGATACACGTTGCACCACTGCAGGAAGAGCAGTAGGGCAGTGACCGTTTTGAAGAAAAGACCAGTTTCTAGATCAAGTTTTGGTAATTAATCCGGCACACCCTGATCATAAATACGAACTGATCAATGAATCTCTGACCTCGCTTCTTTTCGTCATCAGATTTGTATTTTCATAGCACGTTTATTTGACAAGTGAGGTTACATCAAATAACATCAAATCATTTACCTTGAAGCTATTAAATACATTCTGTCAAATGATTGTTTCCTAATATAAAAATAATATGTTCCCTAATGATTATCAGCTCTCCTGTATGTCTTTAATTAAGTGTTGAAATCGCTATTATTCACCTACATAAAGTTATGAATTAGCTTTTTTGCATGTTCAAATGTTACTCTCCTGTCAAAGATTGTGCAGAACTGCACGAGCTGAAGTACTGTTGGTGTTTACTGTCACTGTTTTGAATGGCTTGTCACCACATTTCCCTCCCCTCAAGAGAAGGGGAATTCACAGTCACACTAATACATGAAATGTAAATGACAGGCAAAGCAGGAGGGGGAAGTAAGGTCAGTGTTTCCCTGACAGAGGGGGCTGCAGTAAGAGAGAGAGAGAGCGGGAATATGGACCTCACAAACTGTGGAAATAAACACATATAATTCTCAGTTATTATACACAATGTGATATTTGTAAAAAAAATTCCTATTCTGCTCATATAATTACTTGTGTCAAAGTAAAAGTCGTTTTCCATAACATACTGCATATAATCAGTGTTATTAGTTACAGTCTGTAAGGACCTGAAGTTTTATTTTAACTGGAAACAAAATATTAGTATAGGACAATTATTGATAGTGTTTGTTCATTTGCAGTGCAAATGCTGATGGGCCAAAATAACTGAAAAACAAAAGCTAATGAAAAATAATGAACAAAGCCACAACACATAAACAAAGACGCTTCTCTCACAAGTGTGAAAATAGCATGAAAACAACGATGTCAAACAGATGACTTCCTTTCAGGGGCCAACATCCCTTCAAAATCCACATGCAACTTCTCAAACATGCATGTAGAAACACACTCACACGCACACACAATTACACTTCCCACCCATACACGCCAGCAGCCTCCCTCATTGTACTCACATGCACCTCTCTCATACACTTCCTGTTTGCCCTGTTTGTGAGACGCAGTGTGTGTGTGTGTGTGAAGCGCAGAAGTCTTTGAGCGCAGCAGAGAGCTACAACCAGTTACCGGGTTGACTTCACCCTCGTTTCACTGCACTGCTCCACTGTGGCCAGGATGTGGGTTTGTCTGTTAAACCGTGATGTGTGTGGTGAATGAATGGCAGTGGCACTGAGCTGGAGACACTTTGCCGTGGACTCTTTGGACTCTTTAGACACACACAGGGGCTATGGATGCTGGACAGTAAACTGCAGGTAAGACAACAGAGGCAGGAATGGGTATGTTTTATTTTGAAGGGCATCTGCTGCCTGCTCCGTGGGCTCGGATGGGGACAGCAGTCACTGACTGTCAGCCTGATGAGCTGCATGAGGACAGAGTTTGTCCTGTCAAGTAATGTTCAGGGAACAATGACTGACAGTAGACTATTGAACTGGAAGTATTTACATGTTTGCTTCTAGTTGTACATGTACACTAATTATCTGAGAATATGATGATTTGTGACAGGACTATTTGGCTTAATTTATCTATCCAATATGATGGTATATTGACATCTTGTGGACTCTTGTCTTTAAAGCGGGTTTTTGTCGGAGTCATCTTGTTTTGACTCATGTAAATATGTTTTATAATATCAGAGTGTCAGCTTCACAGTGATGAAAAAAGGAAGGCTGTCATGTTGACAGCCACCCTCTGTGAGATCACAGACGACCCCAATGTCATACCATTTAGGGAACTTCTGCTTTTTCAGATGCTCTATATAATTCATGCTTTTAATAAACGCTGAGGAAGTAGAGACACAGAAGCACGTGTTAGTCGTCTGGACATTATCTTGCTTTAAATGTCTGTATCCGTATCAGAAAATGGGAACATATAATTAAATCAATGTGATCTGTTGATCTCAGATGTCTGTGTCAGCAGCTTAAACTGCATGATAAGGTGATATGGGGTCATGTTCCTGGAGGTGTAATTGATTTGTACATTTATATGCAGTTCAACTTCATAAAATGACAATGAAATACCATAAAGTTTGTGCTCAGTTCATGATTTATTTGGATAGATACAAAAACTGCACTGAAAAGTGTCAACTAGTGATGCAAGCAAAGAATCATGTTAGCAATCAGTTCCGTCTGACGCAAGACAGCCTGTCAGTGGTCTTTGAGGGTGCCACCCCATAGAAACTGTACTGAGCCAACGCCTGAACTCAACATCCTTTTTACTACATAAACCACGTGTCAGCCACATGTGGATTAAAGGTACAGTACAGGTGCCTCTTGTAATGAAGCTGACTTTTAATTCAGAGAAGCTACAGAGGAGCTACAGAGGTCTGGTAAGCTCACTTTCTCCCTTGCTCTCTTTCTAACCCCACACCACCAAACTTATTCATTTTATTCTCTTTATACAACTTTTTTCATATGTGCAGTTGTACTCCGCCACACCTGTAAACATATTTTGATGTGTAAAACCAATGGACTTCCCCTTTAAGTCTCAAACCAGTCCAAGTTCAAGTCAAGTCTCAAGTCTTGTCAAAACTAGTTTCAAGTCAAGCAAAGAGTAAGTATGTTGGAGGACTTTCAGGTCAGAATGCTGGCCACTTAACTGTTGTTAACCTGAGACCAGGTCCTTTCAATACATTGGTCAAGTGATTGAATATTCCACCTGTGTGGCTATGCAGGATTTTACCTTGCCAAGTCTTTAGGGAGTCAAGTCTCAAGTAAGTCCACTTTTGCAGCAGTCAAGTGCAAGTCAAGCCTTACGTCCTTATTTCTATGATTCTGACTCGAGTCAAAGTCTCAAGTATCAAATCTGTGCAGCTCTGTTTGGAGGGTAGATTTGATTCCACAAAGTAACAAGTGGGTAAACTTTGCTTTGTTTTATCTCTATAGCACACTACTCTATACATACTGTATGTTTAATGGACTTTTCTCTCTCAGTGGTGGACTACGTAATGACTCTTAATAAACACCATAAGTTTTTCTTCAAAAGAAAATCTTAAACATTATTGTAATGAACCCGTTGCTTGCATCCTGCCAGTCGGACAGTTCCTGCTCAACAAAAGGAAGAGATCATCTATCTCTTCTTAGAAATTGTTCAATTACACAATCAATTTGAATACAATCATCTCCTCCTGTTGTGAAAGAAAAACTGCCAGAGTAGGTCATGTGTCAGGCTTAAAATTTAAAAGAAGAACTCAGATTAATGACGTTGATTGGAGCTAGCAGCTATATTGACACGCTTTGTTGTTCACCACGGAGATCAGATATGAAGTGTGAAGGCTGCCACAATGTGTTGTTATTGTTTTTTTGTAATTTCACATCAAGCAGAGGTGATAGCAACATCCCAGTGCAGCGCTGTGTGTTATTCACAAAATTGCTTCCTGTTTGTTCTTTCTTTATGGCTGTGGTATCAGTAAAATCTTCATTTTCACCTGTACGGCACATACTTTGAGGTCAACACCCCCGTGTGTGTCAACATGCGCATCTCTGCACATGCACAACACACCAATAATGATTCAGTGATGTAAGCTTTAAAGTGCACAAAATATTTTTTACCCATATTGCATTGAAATGGTTACCAGCCTACTGGAAATTATGGATATCTGCATCCCAATCATTTGTTGAGTGATAAAACCTGATGTTGTTCAGTGTGAAAATGAGCAGACCAGGACTCACTCAGTGCTGTTTGTGTAGCAGAGTCACCACTGGCTCCTGTTGTCAGGAGTTTAGTGTCATAACCTGATATGACAGTACCTGATATTTGCATTCATGGTAGTTTCATCACACTGATGTTTATCAGTATTTAATGAGGAAGAGAAGACCAAAGGTTGGTGGCTTTCTCCTCTGTGACAGAACAGCCTCTATGTTTCGTGGCTGTAATTTGATGCACTACAGCAGATTGTTGTATCTCAGTATATCTTTAATGCCAATGGTTCCTACTCAAGTCACTTCTATGCAGTTGCACATACTACACACTAGGTCTACTTGAATAAGTGTCATGTGAAGAAGGATTATAAGTACAGCATGATGTTGCAGTGAAACACAGTTATGCTGGACTTGTTATGAGGAAAGAAAATCACATTTAATATAAGTTACTTTTTCTAGAACGGCCTGCAGAAAAAAGGCAAAAAAGTTTAGCTTCAAAATTCATCTTTGTACTTAAATGATCTCACTTATATAGCGCCTTTCAACCTTCACGGTTCCCAAAGCGCTTTACAGCTAAGTCTCATTCACCCATTCACTCACACATTCACACACTGATGGCGACCGAGCTGCCATGCAAGGTGCTGGTCTCCATCGGGAGCAACTTAGGGTTCAGTGTCTTGCTCAAGGACACTTCGACATGATGGGGGCAGCCGGGGATCAAACCCCCAACCCGCTCTAACCAGCTTTACCTCCCATGCGACAGTGCTAACCACTGCGCCACCATGCCGCCCTTAGAAGCACTTAAAAACAGCAAATGACAAGCTCACCTAATGGCCAACATGAACAAGAAATCCTTGAGGTGCCTAGAAAAAAAATGAAAATGTCAACATCTACAATGCCGTGACAACTGGGAAGACTTTGTGGGCTGATGGAGATCATGTGATGTGAATGAAAGCTGCAGAACAAGCTCACCTTGATGTGAGATCATTTTGTCAGCTGCTGAATAAACTTTAAAGCTCACCTGTGAAATTTGCTTCAGTGCTTTGCACAAGAAAAAGTTTCAATTAGCAATTAGCCTCAGCTTTATGCCACACACTGGCCCCCTTTTTACTTCAGCTCAGTTCAACCAGACGGCTGAGTTCTCACCGGTAGCAGTTGTTTGAACTAAAGGGAAGCACTTAGTTAAAGTAGAGCTTTGGAGTTGGACCGCTGTTGTTTCCTAAAGCCATAAGAGGCCAGTTCACATCCAGTAGGTCAGTGGAGAGAAAGGGGGGGATAACAGCTCTGTGGGCCAGCAGAGGAAGACTGGATGTGAATATCAGACTCCATCAATCAGAGGGGGTTCAGTAAAAATTACACACACATACACACATATATACACAGAGTCTCTCCTCCCTGGTCTGTGGGAGTATATCTGAGAGTCTGATCACACCACAACAATGGGGAGGCACCTGCTTCCTCAGCTGAGAAGGGGAGCTATCTTCCTGTTAGGAAGCATTTGGTAATGGGATCAGTGGGAGAGATGGGAAGCAGCCTGTGAGGAGATGGGAGCAGAGGAAAAAGAGGACAGCATGAGAAAGAAAGAGACACAGAGACACAGGTGGAGGTGCAGTGCTGGTAGCGCTGCTCAGTTTGTCTGGGAAATGTTGGTGCTTGTAAGGCTAGACAAAGAGCACGAGAGACAGGGAGGCTGAATTGTTTGGGATGCTATTATGGGCAATGTGATCAATGTAGACCACGAGAGAGAGAGAGGCAAAGGCGAAGAGTCAACAGTCTGTAATTAAATTGTTTTCATTGTTGTTGTCAGTGGTTTCTCTCTTTGGAGGCAGTTAGCTGACAAGGATATAGCCCTTTTTACTGTCTGATGATGGATGTTATCATGTGATCTATTAATTTGAGGTGGGGATGTAAATATAGCCTGCTTTTTGTTCACATGGATGTTTGTCTGACGGAGACCTTGAAGGTCAAAATGTAGCACCATTGCAGTGCTACGTCTCCTTTTCTTTTGATAAGATTGCAAATCTGTCTCTGTATCTCTGCAGTGTGTAAATCTGCTTCGCTTTTGGAGATCGTTTCAAATTGCTCCTCCACTCCGCGAACACGACTTGTTATTGTCTGACTGTTGTGAGTTTCAAGCCATGAAAAAGTGGAAGTGACCTTGTTGACTCTCGGGGACGTGCTGCATACATCCTCTTATGAAACACCACAGACTCATGCATTTGCAACACGACCGGCAACTCTACGTAAACAAGTGTGATGACACTCTGGAGTTGGGATGGGATTTGTCTGTTAAAATCCCAAGCACTGTGTAATGTAGCAACACTCACAGAGTCATGGTACCCTGGGTTTCTGGTGATATAATTGACTAATAAAGCTTGTGTAGTCATTGAATTACAGTATAGATGTTTTGGCGCTTGTTATATTACATTTGCATTGATAAATTAATTGTCCATCAGCCACCATACCATTAATAAATGTAATTCTTCCTAAAAAGCTGTCTAAATAGCTGGCTTAGGTAATTATTACATCACTAAAGGCTTTTATCAGTATATGACATTTTTGTGATTACTTGTTGATATTTGTGTCTAACTTTACTTTTAGAATAAAAACTTTCCAATACCATTCTTGCTTCAAACAAACGTGCTGTAAAAAGGATTACACCAACACAAGTACTGGAAAAGTAACTTGATGACATCACTATTACTACTGTTGGTACTGATAAACTTCTGAACAACACTTTCACTGCATCATGCCCCCTCATATAAGGTCTTCACCTCTTTTATTACCTTTGCACGTCTCCATTGAACCCCATCCTGGATGCAGGAGTCATCACGGCTCTGACTTATTAGTTCCTTCCACTCTCACCGGGCTCTCATCCAGCTCTGTCCGACCCTGACAATGACCGGAGCCCTTAGCATAAGTGTCCAACACGCTCGGCTCTGTACCCCCGCTTAGTGCCACTCGGGACTCCTTTTAGACACAATACATCTCTGGGGAGGAGGGACCGCTGAGAAAAAGGGCTCCATAGATGTGTTTACATCTGGAGCTGTTGGTATTGTTGTTGAATGCTAACTGGAGGAAAAGGAGTGAAGTGGTGGGGGATAATTGAGCTTCATTCCTCTGGCCTCCTGAACTTGGGTTTGCAGGAGCTCCCTGCCCCACCTCTCCACCGGTGTTAATGATGAGGTCGGATGTTTGTACGGTACATGTGTGTGTCGGTATGTGTGTATAAGCATGTGCGTGAATGTATAAAGATTTTTTTTGTAACAGATGTAACACACTTTTCCATAGATCTATTTGTGTTCAGTTTTTATCTTGACTTTTGATTTTGCATGCCTTTAAAGGAAGAGTTCAACATTCTGGGAAGTACACTTGTTAGCCCACTTGAATAGTATTAGATGGGAAGATCGATACCACCGCTGCATCAGCAGCTGGTAAGCTTAGCAAGCTTATCATAAAGCCTGGAAACGAGGAGTAGCTGCTACACTGGCTCTAAAGCAGACAGGGATAAAAGCCTTTAGTGATGTTCAATGGAGACGTGCAAAGGTAATAAAAGAGGTGAAGACCTTATATGTGGCATGATGCAGTGAAAGTGTTGTTCAGAAGTTTATCAGTACCAACAGTAGTAATACTGATGTCATCAAGTTACTTTTCCAGTACTTGTGTTGGTGTAATCCCTTTTACAGCACGTTTGTTTGAAGCAAGAATGGTATTGGAATGTTTTTATTCTCAAAGTAAAGTTAGACACACATATTAACAAGTAATGACAAAAATGTCGTATACTGATAAAAGCCTTTAGTGATGTAACAATGATCTAAGGCAGCTATTTACACAGCTTTTTAGGAAGAATTACATTAATTAATGGTATGGTCCAGCACATGTCGATTTTTACAGAAACTGTTGTCAATCTTCTTATCTAACTCTTGGAAAGAGTTGTCAAACTATTGCTTTAAAGTGTGTGTGTGTGTGCGTGTGTGTGTGTGGAAGGGTTATTAGGTGAGTGGGTGTGTAAGAGCAAGTGAGTCATTCATTAATGCTATTCGTTTGACAGCCTTCATTTATTTCTAGCTTTCATGTGAAATGGGGAATTTGTCGCACTCTCTGGGGAAATTTTGAGAAGATGTAATCAGGCAAAAAGAGTTTTTGATGTCATTGCTCATTCCTGTCTGTGCGCTGACACTGCAAGCACTCAGTTAACAAACACACTGAATGCTTATTTTTCATCACTGAAATTATATGTGTACGTTTAGCTCAGATTAATGTAATGAAAATGATGTGCAGTTATTAAAAATTAGGCTATATATGTCACAAACAAAAACCTGCTGAGCTGCTTAAGTTCTAAAACAGCGAATCTTTAAAAAGCTTTTCCCTCTTTTCTTTAGGGAAGTTTAGTTGTTCTGCTTCTCAAATTTGGACATTTCCCAGTTTATTTGCACACGCAACTGTATTTCCAATGAAAAACTCTCATATGAGGTAAGAGAAGCTTTAAAAATATATCAAGCAGAAACATAATTCATTATCAGCAACCATGAACTTTTCATCTGACCACAATCCAATTAATATTCATTAAATGTTCCAATATTTTTTATTCTGGTATTTGTCTTCGTACGCATACGCACACGTGACTTTCATAATAATTTTCCAGATCATGGATGTGTGCAGTGTCTGATTTTTATGTACATTCATAGACAAAATATATATGATAATGACATGATACTTATGGCTTTATATCTTGTTGTGTGGACAGACAAAGACAAGACAAAGTTTGTTTATAAATATATATATATTATATAAATTGCTTTAGTTGTATTACACATAACCATTAACACCATTTGTGTGACATACAAATATATTAATTGTCTTAAAAATGCCATTAGAGGACAATATGTTCTTTTTTAGGCTTGTCAAGTTAAAAACATTGATTCATGTCTGCATTTGTGTCAGTTAGTGTTAATCTTGTGTAGCTGGACTCTGTTGGAAGTCTGCAAAGATCCAAGTGTAAATATGGATAAAAGGTGGAGATCCGGTAGATTTAGGTAAGTGAAGTTGGAGTAAAAAAGTAGAAAACATCGCCAAACCTCCGAAGAGCTTGACAAGACAGGGTTTCCCTGAGAAATGCCGACAGGGCAGCAACATACTGTATGTGCACATTGTGTTGACCACCACATGCTTCTTTACTGATCGTATCGAGTAGAAGCAGTCCCCCCACAAAAACACCTGTGCAATATCCAGGGGAATTCAAATATCTTGCAATGTTGAAGTTACCAGTGAAGAAGTGGTCACAGTACAATTTTGAGCATATGTCTTCTGTTTTTACTTGGTTTGGGTGGCAATCTTGGTTGACTTTTGGTTTTGGTTGGTTGGGGTCGCAGCTTTCAAACAGTGCCATCATACACCTGTCATCACGGGTGTTGTTTATCTACCGTAAAGAAAGCCAGGATTTATAAATCTGTCACTCGACTCTTTGAAGTCGCTGATGGGACTTCCCTGGTATCTTGTTTATGCATGTAGCTTCTGATGGGGTGTGTTCATAACAGAACTGAAACAACTTGCCACACCTGGGTTGTCTTCAAATGTTGCATGAAAAACAACCAAATGCATTGTTAAACTGAAAGTTTTAAAAGTGAAGTTAGGCACGTCCCGATGAGTCAGTGGTGAAGATATGATGTGCTTACAATGTTGTGGTCATACTGGAGTTATATTTTTGACTGTTTTCACCATGTCTGTCCGAACATTGTTTCACAACTCTGCTAAGCGCAGTACTGATTTTAAATCTGACTAAGGGCTGTTTTTCTCTTTTAAAGTCATATTGTGAACTTTGTGGGCTTGTCTTGGTTTGCCTAAATGCTGCTGTCAAAGCTTGTTGATTAATGTTTAAATGTCATGAATCCAGTGTCTTCCTTGTATAATGTAATTACTGCCAATAGGTGTATATCTTTAGCTGTCCATTATATGTTTAACACTAATTACTCTACATCTGTGCTACAAAAGTTTCAATAAGGCTCCTGTTTGTAAAACTGTCAGTCCTTCTTCCAGCGTCTATGTTTTGTGGCAACATCTGGAAAGATATAACTGACATGGAGCCAGCTGTAGTGGTTGTTTGTTGTTGTATGATTTCATATTTTAAATATATCACAGAACATGATCGCTAATGTAGCTCTTCTCAACATTTTCAAGACTTATGTCTTGTACTGAATGTGACCTTTCAGGAACTATGGCAACAAAACAGCAATACAAGCAACCCCGTGTCTGTTTTTCCTTCCCTTTAGAAATGTCTCTCTATGGTTTGTGTATCTTCTCATTTTCATACCGACCGGGTGATTTGCCTCCATGCAAAACGGGCGCGATAACACGTATGTCATACATGTCCTTGAGAGAGGAGCATGTCTGTGTGTGTGTTTGTGTGCATGTGAATATTATGCGAGCATACAAACGAATTTGAAGATAGTATTCCACAGAATACACAAATGGGAATGGAGTTATGTATCATGTTTTGATACTCAATATCAGCTCTGCCTCTTGCTCCTCCACAGAACCTGAGCGGTGAAGATGCAGCACACCTCGTGTACAGAGGACAGGATCCAGCATGCTCTGGACAGGTGTCTGGACGGGCTGAGACAAAGCCCCACAGCCGCACACCACTGGAACGGTAAGACTCAAGGAGCTAGTGATGAGGACCACAACTGAGATTTGGTTGTGTTGAATAGAGTTTTGTCAGGTCATGTAGCAGTGACTCATGTAACAACAACTAATTATGTTTGTGCACTGCTGCAATGAGGATCATTGAATTATGATGTATCTCTTCAGTTTTTAGCATGATTACATTACATTTCTGACTTTGTCTTGTGTGTTTTTTTAAACCTATTTGTTCAGAGAATGTTTTTGTCATGCACTTACTTCTCCAATACTTGCAAATCAATGTAAAAAAAAAAAGAGAAAGCCCTCAGAGAGTGCATAACTATTTTATTAATGATTGCAATTTTTCAGCCAGCATCTGCATCCAGATCCTCATCAAGAAAATATACACACTGACTGATGATTATTATATTTAACATATATAATGTAAATATAAGTACTATGCTATACAGTCATTTATTAAAATAGCTAAAATGTTTAGATGTCAAAGGTCATGGACGTGTTCTGCCATCTGAAGCCTCTCCAAAATCACATCACTTGTTCTTTGGTCCAAATTTAAAAAAAAAATCTGTTTTTTTATATATATATATTACTCAAGAAACAATCAGATATGCAGACAGGGAATTAAAAGAGAACCTCCTTGGCAGAAATTTGGAACAAGGTTAATGGAGTGGGTGCCAATAAAGAGGAAAACCATTGTCTTTCACTGTTTGATTTCGTAGTCTTGTGGTGTTTGCAGCTCACCTCCACCTGTACGTTTCCAGCTATCAAAAGTCAAAATGCTGTGAAAAAGGTAAATTGTAGGGTTGGTGGTTCAATCCTGGCTCCTCCTGTGCACATGTGCCTCAGCCAAAAGAATGTAAAATCAAACATAACCTTTTATTCCTGTCTTTTTTGGCTGGTGTGCTCATCTAGAGCCACTCAATAACGATGAAGCAGTCTTGTTCAGGGACTTGTGGCTATTGCACAAGGTCAAACCTGCGACCTCCTGTTTCTAAGAAGTTAAAAAATAGAAATATCAACCCCAGTGCACACATTCAGATGTGATATGTGCAGTTTACAGCGCTGACTCCAACAGCAGGCTTGTTGTTTGTTCTCGCTTTCTCAACACCAGGCCAGAGTGTGACAGGCACTCTGCCAGCACGCAGGGCGAATGAGCATATTAATGTCTGAGCTTGTTGTTGGTGACACTGTTGCTGTATGATCGTGTTATTGGGTGCTTAAGGAAGTTGTGTAAATAGACAGCTGGGAGGAAGTGGTGGCACAGACCACAGTGTGTGAGTGAGGCAGCGTGAGGCAGGAGCCACTGGCGCAGCGTGTAAAAACAAGTCGGATGATCAAATTGGCATCGGCCTCCCACACGTCAACCTGTGCTAGAAAGAGTGACGCTCACTTACACAAATATGATAGACTGATGAAACACGCTAGCATGAAGCTGGAGTTCGTTGTCTTCTTCCCTTCATAGCTTTTTTCATGGCATAGTCTGTTTAGAAGATTTCAAGGGATGTGTGTTTTGTCCATGAGTGTAATCACATTCATGTTAACTTGCACTTGTTAGCCAGTAGTCCTTTAAAGTACTGAGATAATCGAATTTACATCTCAACAGGATCATTTGCAACTTTCAACTTCATTTCCAGTGCTGGCGTCAAATCAAAATAAACCCGCAGAGCTCTCCAGTAAATACTCATGATGGGTGCAAAGAACTTTAAAGACATACAGCCACTGACAAGTTTCTTTGAAAACATTTCTAAGTAACCTGAACAACTGCTGTTGTGTTACTTCCTTGGAAACTGAGCTTCTTAGAGATGCACACTCGGAGGCGTTGAGGCCGAGGGATCAAATGGAGAGTCAGCAACTGCTCTCGGTTGTTTTTGTGAGTGTGATAGACCTCATATTGGTGTGATTTGAGATACAGTGTGCACAGCTCACTCCCGTTGTTTTATCTCATGTTTCCATTTCACATTGTAAAGGAAAACGTGCCGTCAGAGCGCGGTGAAAGAACCCTTCTCCTTCATTTACATCCCAAAGCTTTTACGTTTAAATTAAAAGTTTCCAGCGGGCTTTAGTGAAAAACAAAACCTAGAATTTTAAATCCACACTTTATTTAACCTGGCCAGTGATGATCTGTGAGTGTAGTTATCTCCAATTTTTGCAAATTTAACTTTAACTCCTCTTAATTTTCCTTTATTTTTTAAATGTTCCAAAACACATCCTTTTGGGGAGGATACCTTAACTCTGTTTTCTTGCAACAGGAAATCTGTCCTGCCAATGTACAAACATCCTAACTGAAACACTGAACAAAAGGTGATAAAACACGCCCTTGAAGTGCACCAGCACTGACAGTTATAGGCTTTAAAGCCCTGCTGTGAGCAGTTTCAAACCTGCATTTGGTTCATGGCAGTCCCAGAGCCAAATGCAGGCTTGTCTGACTCCCACGTTGTTAACACAGTGTTGTATACATGATGGTGTTAGATGCAGTTCCATTCCTATTGGCTATGATTTCTTGGATTTCACAACAGTACTCAAATGCCTCATATGAACTGAAGTTTCAGCTGGCAATAAATAATAAATGCTAGTATAATTGTTATATTCTCATTTGTTGTGATAATTAATAAATATTAAAACTGCTGCTTCAACTGAATGTCCGCACATATGAAATGGATGTGTAATAAAGATGTGAGATGTGCAGTCAAGTTCAGGTTAATGAAGACATTGTTTACATGAGACTGAGCTCACAATACACTCATGGTCAAAGAAACATTTCCAGTAATTACGTGGACGTAGGGTCTGTGCTGGTGGTCCACTGTATGTAATCCATTAAAACTACAGCCACTTGGCAGCATTCTTGACAGTATAATCAGAGTTGAGCTCAGAGAGCCTTTCCCACAGTCCCTACATGTACCAGTAAGGTTCAACTGTAAGTGGTAAACCTTGAACAACTGCACATCTTGGGAATATATGGCTGTGCTCTATGCTTTAAAACTGGGTGAAGCTTGCATACCATTTTATTTGTTTGCTACAACTGAGAGGCCATTATTGTATGACTTTGAGCCACCTTGGGGCGGTTCCTTTTTTTAATATCTGCTTAAATCTAATTAAACTCTTTTAGTCTAAGCTCCCTGACCATCAGAAAGTATGCACTTTTTCTTGCATGTTAAAAGCACGAACACAGTGCCATTTATTTGTATTATTATAATTCACAACTACCAACACATTACTGACCAGAACATCCTTGTATTAGCTCTGCTGCTATCAGAATATAGCCACATTTAGCAGTGATAAATAGCAAATTATATATCTTTACACTATGGGCCGTGTACAGATATAACTACAGATTACACAAACAATAAATTCTCTCAGTTTATATTCCAAGAAGGTTTCAGGACACCCCCTCTGCACTATTCAGCAACAGAATGAAACAGATAGTCCGCAGTGAGACTTCACCCAGCATCACTAATTGGTGTCTGTTGGCTCTGGTGGAGCACAAGTAAGCAGTTTCCTGGCTAGTGGTGCTACTGCCTGCTCCCCTGTTTATTGAATATCCTTGGTGATCCTACAACTCTGCTGTAACCCTGACAGCATACAGTATGTGAAGTGTTTTCCTCTGCACATGTACACTGATAATTAATGTTTATTTTCTTTAACCCACTCATTGATGAATCATTACAAGTACATGCAGTGTAGCACAGCATTGCTACATGCTCATCCTCAAAGCTTTATTTTAAAGGGCCTAACTGAGAGGTTACAGTGAAAAAGGCTTTTCTGCCTTCAGAAATGTTTTATGTTTGCAGTGATTGTCTTTTTGGGGTCGGAGCAAAATTGTTGTGGCGATGTAAAACATGTGACTTCTGTATCTTGATCTGTTTTCTGCGCACGCTGGATTTGTGCATTAACAGGATTCAATACATGTGCTGTCTTTCAGTGCTGATGTGCTCTGCGGGTCAGTCAATGAACCGCTGGAGCCTGGAGGAAGTGGTGAAGAGGGACCCTGAGAACTTCCTCATCCTCTTACAGCAGATCATCAGAAAGACCAAAGAGGTGAGAGGACAAAGGTTGAAGATCATGGTCAAAGAGAACATATTGTCTACTGTATATGTTTTGTAGTAATGAATGTTTACCATAATCACTGCTCTCTTTCTGTCTGTCTGCCGGTCTCTCTCAATGTGTGTGTGTGTGTGTGTGTGTGTGTGTGTGTGTTCAGGTTCAGGAGCAGTGTCAGTACGAGCTGGTGGCTCCCCTCGCCATCATGTTCTCCTCCACACTGCTTCAGGTACAAATCGTCCTCATCCAGATGTCATCAAAACCTTTAACCTTTCAACACCTCTCAGTACCATGTTTCACATTTGTAAGAGCACACACCCTCAAAAGGTCAATCAGTTCCTCAATTCAAACCATGTTATTTTTTTGAGGTGCTACTGTGACAAAAGCTTCTAGGGCAATTGAAAAATCACTGTATCACACAACACTTACTGGCTTGACTGGAACTATTTGGTTCATAAACATTTGCTTTTATCTTTCAGTCAGGCTGATTTGCCTTCACACTCCCTAAAATCAAGTGGTCTAGTAACAGTACACAAAAATCACGTCATTGGAAATCTGATTCATTGATTTATTACTGGTTAGACAGAGCCAACACTGACTACTTCAATAGGTTAGCATGATTCTATACATGTATTTATACACCAATCACTTTGACTAGAGTGCAACATGCAACTTCATTGTGTATTTTCACTAGGAACTGAGAACCTGAGAGCTCAGTTTGAGCTGTGTAGTAACTGATAATGTTACAGCTTTGAGGTTTTGTAATGACGTGACAAATGTACCTTTGGTTGTTTGTCATAAAGTCTGTAGTACGATAAAACAGTGGATAATGAAATAACATCACATTATTGCACTAAACTGGGATAATTACCTGATAAGGTTTGCAACATGTTTTTAGTCGATGATGTAACGATAAAATTGAGCCGCAATGTAATAATGGATAAGAACCAGTAAAATGTCATGTAAGCCAATATAGTTATTACATCGTCTGTTAAAGTTATATTTCACCTCTTATGAAGTCATAAAGGCCAAATTCATCACATTAACAGGTTTTCATTACATGTCTGATCCATCAGGGGGATCATTTGTAAAAGATATTTTACAAGTTAGTACATTATTTGGAATTGAATAGTGCTGAGTGTTGAGTGTATTTTTGATTGTTGGTAAGAAAAGAAAGCTGTAGCTTGGGCTCTGGCAACTTAATGCGCAATTCATTATTATTTTTGACACTCATCAAAATCAATATCAAAAAATTACATAAAAAATAATTAATTGATTGATTGACCAATAATGAACATAGTTGTTGCTGTAGTCCACACCAGTGTTCTGTTAACTGTGTTTTGAGCTTTGATCAAACGTACCTGTGCAGTACACCACATATATACAAGAAACCTAGATGTATTGGCCACCAAACATCATAAATGTTCCCTCCATTCAAATTAATGAAGCCTCAAACAGGTCTCGCTGCTCCTCAATAGAACCCCACTAAAATACCTGATCTGTGCTTTGGTTGCAGACACCGTACTGTCCTCCAGACACAGAGTTGCTGGAGGAAGCTGTTCAGGTGTTTCGCTGCTTCCTCACCTGGCCTGAGCCTTACTGCAGTGTGTGTAAAAACCTCCTCTCCACACTACAGCTGGAGATCAAGGCCCCAGGTAAATATAGAAGGGTTTATTTTGTTTAAGGGCCTCTCTGTGTGTCTGTTCATGTACTGGTCTGCACAAAGTCTCTGAAACACTTACTGTTGTCTCTCAACCCTTGTGATCGTCTTCCCCCTAGTGACAAGTCAAAGAAATGCATTTAGGATGACGCTTGTGCTAAAAGACCCTGCTTATACCACAAACACAGCATCAGCAACAGCAATGACAGGAAGATGATAAGGCTTCACGTTGAACTGGGCACTTCTTCATACTGACGCGAAATAGTTTGAAAGCGGATGAAACTTCAGCATTTACAAAACAAAAAAGCAGAAGAAACACGTGAACACCTACGCTGAAATTTACAGGAAGTGTCAAAGGAAGTGCTTAAAATGCAACAACAGACTGAATGAAAACATTTGAATTAACTGAATGAATGAGTGTTAAATGGCGATTTGATTAGCTTTTTTTTTTAATTCATCACTGTTCCATAGTTTGAAGCCCTTTTGCTGCAAATGTAAGGCCACCATGGATATGTGACGCCCAAGAATGTTTGTACACACTTTCATTGACTTTTAAGCCACTTCTTGAAAGATAACAGTAGATAATAGTAGCCTAACCCTTCATCTGCCTGCAAGTATTCCACCATAAATACCATTGTGTACTTGTCAAGTTGTTAGGTTAAAAACCATCAACAGATGAAATAAAAGTATTTTTCTATTTTCCTCACAGGGATCTCCTTTCAGAGACTGGTGAGAGAAGAGCAGGGCCTCATCACCTCTAGCCTGTGCTCCAAGACCATGTAAGTCCACACAATAAAACATTTTGGAGTCATAAGGCTCTGCAGTTTCTCACTGCTCATCTGTGAGGTGAGCAAGGGCTTCATTGCTGAACAAGTGTATTAGCAAAGGACATATTCTGTATGTGAACATGCGTAAATCTTGTTTTTACCTCTTTGAACAGCTGCATGTTCCATCCTGTTTCAGACTATCTGTTATCTTTGCACACTTTCTGCTTTCTTATTGAAATGGGCAGGTTTTTTTCATACGTGTCGGTGGTTCACAGTAAGTTGATCTGATCTGACACCATACTTTCAAAGTAAAAAAAACAAACAGCATTCAGTGTCCTTAAGTTAACTGAATCATAGCACTACAGGTTCATGGCCTGGGAAGTCCCTTTTCATCCCCTTCTCCACCCACTAAACCCCACCATCACCATTGCATCCTGTTAGCATCCTCTCCCATGTGAATGTGTGTACATGTTCGCACATTACCAGTGACACCATCTGTCTGCTGTCTGCAGGACCGTGCTGCTGATGAACCCGAACGAGGTGCCTGCTGACTTTCTCTCAGTGGCTGAGCAGCTCAGTTGCATTCAGCACTCGCAGAAAGAGACCTACATCAACCTGATCAAACACGCCTTCCAGTCCACACTAGGCACCAAGTACCCTCTACAGAGTATCCACAGAGCCCTGCAGGTATGTGGTTCAGAGGTTGTGGACTATGGACTAGAATCTATACATAGTTCTCACAAACAACAACAACATTACATTTTGAGTATATGTTTGTGTTTAAAATGTAAAACAGTTAAAACAACAGTTCCCTTTAAACCCTGTTAGAAAGCTTTTATACCAGGAGTTTATAATATTTCAAGACAATTGCAGAAAGGTTGTACATTATATATACATAATAACACCATGTAAGCAATGCTGAGGAATTGAGTAGCATTACATCTGCTGTACTATACATTACATTTATACTTTTGAAGACTAAGTCAACACAAACCGTCAGAGAGTGTGTAATTATTTAAAGAATTAGAGAGGATAACAATACAGGAGCGTGTCAAGACGTGTACCTTTAATATACTATATCATGAATACTCTTTGCAGACAAAAACTGTGAATGACTTGGGGGAGATCTTCTCCGCGGTAAGTGATGTCTTAGAGACTGCCGCTGCCATGAGTGAACCTCTGAAGGGCCGCAGTCATGTGATCCAGGGACTTGAGCAACTGAGGGAGAGGATGAGAATCCCAGCATCCAATGGGAGGAAGTCTGACGGTAAGAGGGCAGGTTTCATGAACTGGGGGATATATACACAGTGTATCACATGGTAGTTATATATGAGTGTCCAGTGGATGGTGCTCTGATCAGCTGTTATTTTGCTCTTTTTTCTGTCGTGGCTTTCAGGAATGCTACAAACTCTACCATTGCCTACAGCGAAGTGTTACATGTTTCACTGGGAAAAAGATAACTTTGGTAAAGTATACTGCATGGTACTTTAATGATTCATATGTGGGAATTATCTTTCTGCTTTGAGCTGAATGTGAATGTTATTTCATTGCTAAATGTGACAGATATGTGTCTATTCTGATTCCTGCAGATGTTCTGAACACCCTTTTGGAGCATGACCCTGATGAGCTGGCCACTAATGGGCAGGCTGAGGAGGAAGAGGAGGTAGACATTGTTGATGATGATGATGATGATGATGATGATCATGAGGAGGAGGATGTGACAGAGATTGATGTAGAAGAAGAGGACGAGGAAGAAGACAAAGAAGAGGAGGAACATGGAGTAGAATTGCCTTCAGTGTCTATCATCCCTAATGGCTGCAGCACCAACCATCGTGCATCCACCTTCTCCACCATCTCCTCCCTGTCCACCGCCTCCAAAGACTCCATGTTCTCCACCTTGTCCGTAACCTCAGAGTCCTACTCTCCGTCCCTCTTCTCTGTCACTTCTGGAGCTGATAGTGACTACTTTGAAGATTCTGATGACTACTGCTCCTCTCCCATCATGGAAAAGTGTTCGCCGAAGTCTAACAACAAAACTTCGGCTCGGCTCAGCCAGCACTTTTACCGGCTCTTCAAACCTAAGAGCCCTCGGTTACTTTACCGGGCCAAAAGCTTGGGAAACACGGAATCAAAAGACCTTTTAGTGGTGCGAGAGAAGCGCTCCAACTCTCTGCCACAGCAAGTCAAGTTACGGAGTCCAGAGCCCTTACTCCAGCCACAAAGTCAAACTCTGAGACACGTCTGCTTCCGAAGGAGGCCTATTCTCAGCAGCGATGAGGATAGCAAGAATACTACACTGAGGGTGGTGGTGTTCGGTGCAGATCATGTAGCAGGAAAGGTGGCCCGGGCCTACAATAGCCTGAGGAGGAAGGAGAGTGCATGCCCACGTCTCAGCAGGGCATTCAATCTTCAGTTCTACTTTGTGCCTGTGAAGAGGGACGCAGCAGGGCCGGGGAGTCTGAGGTCTCCTAGTCCGGTGGTTCACAAAGGAGCAGCCCTCTTTAATGTAACTGAACTTCATACATTGAACACAAATTTTTGTTTGTAACATCATATTTACTAAACTGTCAAAGATCGGAGTTGTACAGAGTAAAGAAAGCCAAAAAAACACCCTCACATGTGAGAATTCCACTGTTTGGTTGTAATTGTTGCTTTTGCTCAAGCAGGATCTTCACCTCATGGGCACAGGGGACAGCACTAATGACATTGCCCATCTGCTTGGTATGTTGGACCCTTGGTACGAAAGAAACACCCTTAGCCTGCTTAACTTGCCTGCCAACGTCGTCTGCCAGGTACAACTGGAATCTAACTTTTATATTGCCAAACTAAAACAAATCTGAAAGTCTCTCATTCACCTTTATCCAACTAAGAACATGACTGCACTTATCATGCAGATAGATAAAGCCTGGAGTATAAATAACTTTCAGCAATTTACAATGTTTGGTTTCGGCTACACCTACATAAATCATCCTGCTGTATAATTGTTCAATTATTTTTGTATTGCTCTGCAGCAAACCTCAAAGACGGAGTCAGAGTCATATGATAGTTCATATGAGCAGCGCCTGCCCATCCTGGCTGATTTGGTCCTGTACTACTGCCGCTATGCTGCCAGACCAGCTCTGATCCAGCTCTATCAGGCTGAGGTCAGACACACACACACGCACACACACACACACACACAAACAATAAGCCCTGGTATCCGCCCTTAGCACCCTCATGCCCTCTGGGTTTTAGTAATAACTAATGAAACACTGTTCCAAATTCAGTGATTGATGGAGGTTTTTTGGTGTTGTAGTTGACGTTAGCTTGTGGAGAGAGGAGGACTGAGGTGTTCGTCCACTCCCTAGAGTTGGGGCACACCGCAGGAACACGAGCCATCAAGGCCATGGGTGAGTGTGACACACACGCCAAACACACAGCCATATCCTAGCAACCGCGTTGCAAACGAATAAAATCCTTCACATTTTCCTTGCAGTGAAATGCTTCATCCGTTTTTATGAGGTTAAGACTGGACTAAATTTATGGTAGAGGAACATCTGCTATTTCTATATCATGATTCAGTCTACTTCTACTTTTCTAGTTTCACTCGTCGCCACCACTTGCACTTCTGATTTTTAATTTCCTTTGAGAAGTAAAAAAAAATCAGGGAAAGATGTTTAGGCCTAATGTCCGGTAGTTACTGTGGTATAGGACTTTATTCCATTACTCACAATATTCTTCACACAAAAACATCTAGTTTGTGTTACTGCAAACATACAGTGGATTATCTTCCACTGTAAAACTCTAAATGTTAGTAGTCGCATTTAACAGTATTGTAGCATTGGTTTGCACTATTTTGAACTGTATAACTGAAACACTACTCTCACATGGATCACTAATGTGTGTGTGTGTGTGTGTGTGTGTGTGTCTTTTTCTCTCTTTATGTAGGTGCTGCCAGTAAACGGTTTGGTATTGACGGTGATCGAGAAGCAGTGCCACTAATGTTGGAGGTGGTGTACAACAGGGTAAGATGGTGATTTTATTTACTCTCAATATGTATGTCTTGAAGCTGCACTTTATAAGAATTGTATTATAAAATGTATTATAAATATGTCTTATCAACAGAATAATATCCTTTTATTCCTTTGGAGACAGTGCAGGGTCTCCACATTTGCCCTTATTCAACTGGTTTCAGTTGTGGTCACTTCTCCACCCACAGGAAATGACGCATCACAATTTAAGTCTGCTAAACAGCAATGAACATGTGTCCTTTCCTGACAAAGCTAGAGCTTTTGCCCCTGTGATGCCTGTGGTATGAACTATTAGAGACTGGTAAACATGATGTCCCTCTTTACTGATATTATAACAGCTCTTATCCATTATAATCTATTATCTGTCCCTGTTCCCAATTCAAAATTCCTGCTGTAGTCAGGCTGTAGTTCTAATCGTTAAGGTTTTTCTCATTTCCCAGTAGTTTAGTGTTTTCCAAAATATAATATAATATAATCTTATCCTCCCTTCTCCTCCCATTCAGGTGGTGATTAGTGGGAGAAGTCAGTGGAAAAGAGAAACCAAAGTCTGTACTTCAGTAAACTTAACCAAAGCATGCAAGAATCCTGAGGAACTAGGTACGCTCCAGCCACTGTCTACTATAATACATAGCTAAGTCACTGAACTGTTACACATTAGCGGCCTGGAGGTTCAACACAACATAATAATTACTGTTTATTGTGAAAAGTAATATTTTTCATCAGCAAGTCAATGTTTGTTGCACAGATCATTCATTAATCTCATAGGAACTATATACTGTTGCTCTGGCTAATGGTAAATGGAAATGTGTTGCTTTTGATACCTGCATTTGGTGACGATGAAGCAATTACTGTCAGATGGGTTAGTGTGTTCATAATATAACTGAAACAATCTCTGACAGACTCAAAGATGGAGTGCCTGCAGCTCACGATGACTGAGGTCCTGAAGAGACAGAACTGTAAAAGCAAGAAGGGCTACAACCAGGTGAGCTAGATTGACATCAGGTTTGCGATTAAAAAAGTGCAGCAGCACCTTGCTTCCACAAGCAACTTTGCAACACATTCTCTATTTAAAGACTTAAAGACTTCAATACGTTCTTGACAGCATCTCAAGCTCATCTCACTGAGAACTGCTTGATGGAACAAAAAGCCACAACACAGGCAAGAGTCATGTCTGCTCTGCTCACGTGTGTTTTGGCAATAACATTATTTGCTCAACTTTGTAGCTTAATCTCTCAACCTTGTTTAGATTTGGAGCTTTGATAGTCATTGCACACCTCATCAGAATGTACTGTAAATTGTTGATTTTTAGCTCAAGGCTCTCTGCAACTCAGAGACAAAACAAGTGCATCAAAAACAAAAATAAAACAACTCAGACATACTGCAATAGCAGTTAATATTGTATCAAATTATATGCAAATGTACAAATATATCTCCAAAAGGTTTATTCGTGAGATGCAATGCATTTAGTTTTGCTCTGTTCCTTCGTTTTGTAGCAGCTGAGCATGACAGAGGTGAAGGTGGACAAGGTGCAGGTCAGCGGTGCTGGAAACACAACCTTTGCTGTATGTCTGGACCAGGATGAGAAAAAAATACTGCAGAGTGTCACCAGGTGTGGAGATAATCACACACGTTTGTCTTTCTGTATTTGTGAGGACACCTCATTGGCATAATGCATGCCCTAGTAAAGACAGCACTACAAGCCCACACACACACACACACAGGAATTGATGTAGACATACGCAGTGTCTGGAAAGGAGGGGTGCACCACCAACTATTTAATCTTTCCAATAAATCGAATGTTTCTGTCAAGTGGTGATAACTCCTCTGAACAGGCTCCCCATTATCTCTGAACGTCTTCAACGCGATTATAAATTAAAACATCCTCTTTCAGGAGTTTCACATGTCAGAGAAATTATTCCTCATCTCAGATCAGACAGTCGTATTCTCACAGCAATTTCTTTTCTTACCTGCATCCTCTGCAACCACAACCTAGTTTCCTCTCAGCGAACATACATTGACAGAAAAAATTACACACATATTTACACCATCCAGTGTAAGTGTTATTTATCTAACCCATGTGTCTCCCTCTGTTCCGTATAGGTGTGACATATCAGTGTGCTATAAACCTGACAGCTCCACTGACTGGAGGCTAAGAAAATCTCGAGACTCAGCCCAAATCCAGCCTCTCCACCCGACCTTCTGCTCCCTCCTCTGCCTGCCCATCGTCACTTTCAGTGGGGCTCTTCCCTGAGACTGCTGACCACTAGTTTGGGTGGTCTAAAAGGAAAGATTCTGTGCACTGTTATTTATGTGCTCCGAATAACAGACACTGACTGCAGAGGGAAAGTACATAGGACATACAGTTTTTTTTTCCATTTCTGCCCTGTGTCTTGAAGCTGCTGTGGTCAAGTTAACATGATGGAGGCCTCAAACAGCAGTGGGACGCAACTGTTGGAAACAGAAGAGGTAATCAGGAAACTGCGGACCTGGCCGGCCTGTGATCATTGATACAAACACATGCCAAAGAACTTGAGAAACAAAGAATGACTAGAGATCCAGAGTTCTAATGATGCTTTCTGCGGCTTTCTCTGTACAAATCAATCATTCCCTGTTGTTAAGGAAATTGTTCAAGTTTCATTCCACAGGTTTCAGTTCCTCTTTCCCTGTGGGCAGAGGAACTGAGAGATGTAAAAATTTAGTCAAAGTAGAGTCAAAGTTTAGGAACTTTTCTCTGGATCAACCTACATGGACATGGGGGACCACAGAGAATTTTTACACCTGTTGACTACACCTCTTGTACTATGTAATGCCTCCAGTACGGGTGATTATGTGACTGTATCTGAGAATGGACACTATGGACTTACACAATATGTAAATAATATGTTTGTAAAATATTGTATTGCATGCTATAACTTGAATGTTACACCATAATGTTTTATGTCTGTTTTCTACATGGGCTTTTAGTGATAACATTTCTCCTAAGGAGTTACAATAAAGTCACTGTTATTATACATACACTGGAGTTATACTTAGGACCAGCAGGGGGCTCTGTTGATCTCCATTTGACTTCAGTTGAAGTACAGATCACTTTAACAATCCAGAGTTGGCTACACTTGCAGTAAAGTCTCACTTTGTAATAACTGTAATGGAACCTATGTATAGACCATATTTTTGCTCTTGCAAAGTGATAACCTTTATTTCATTAAGGGCATTGATGGAAAATATAGATTTGATATTACGGTGCTAAAATATACATTTGGATGCACGTCATCCTTTATAAAAAAGTAACTGATTCATTGCACTTTGTATGTTGTAAACTATGACATTTTTCTTAAGAAAATGTTGTTGTTGTTTTTTGCTGTAAAGGGATAATATACTGATCACCTGACTGAGACTGGAATAGTAGCACTGCACAGAATATATTTTATGCAATTGAAGCACTTGAACATTAGATTGAATAAATTAGGTACTTTTATGTTCAGATAAATGTCATCACTGCCCTGTCCCTACGTGCCATATCCGATGGAAATACTGCAAATGCAATACTAGTTTTGTAATTGTATGTGTATCACCTATACAGTGGATACATCTCAAATTAAATCATCATTAAAATATATGTCTTATATGTCTTCAACTGGCGATTCATTTTCATTACCAACTTGTTATTGTGTACATATGCAGGAAGTATGGGTACAGTGGGTGAATACATTCACTCAAATACACTACATGTAGAGTTTTGATGGACTTCTCTCTTATTTGTGTATTTTCATTTTATACTAGATTATACTTCTACTAGCAAAGAATTTCACTTTTCATTACATTTATCAGACAGCTATAGTTACTAGTTACTTTTCAGGTAAAGATTTCACATACAAAATATGTGATCAACTACATGCATTGTTATTTTAAAAAACATCTGCAGGGGCAGATGAAGATGTCTGGAAACAACAAGTTATGATGTACCAGCTGATTACTCCGTTGCATAAATAGGCTGATAATATCACAGGCCTGAAATGCTTATAAGATGAAACAGTACGTTTACTTTTGATATTTTGAATACATTTTACTGATACAGAAATACTTCTGTACTTTAACTTTGGCTTCAAGATCTGAATAATTATTCACCAGTGTATATATACAGGTATATATACTATATGTGGAAAGCAGTAAGATAAGTGAAGGATTACTGTAATGCTTCTATCTATCTATCTATCTATCTATCTATCTATCTATCTATCTATCTATCTATTTATTATATAGGCTTGTATAAACTTTGGAACACCTGTGGCGTAAATTATTATTTGGATACGTGCTCTGATTGGTTACCAATGTAAGCGCTTAGTGACACGCCATTGGTCGGTTGCCGCGGTGGGCGGGGTCAGCACCCTGTCAGACAGTTGACCAGGACTGAGTGAAGTGCCACCGACAGAGTCTAGAGACGATACCGGAGGCGAATGCGACTTATATGTAGGTAAGTTTTCCCAAAGACCGAAATATTTGATATTTTACCAATAGCAGACATCTTTACATCTCTACTTTATAGTTTACTGTCTACTTACACATGGAAAAGTTCATGTCGACGACTAACGTTAAAAGTTGTAACGTTAACGTTAGCTCGCTGATGTTTCGGTTGATGACATGTACGTTAGCCTAAGTTACTGTAGCTGTGTATGTAGATGTACATTTAATTCCGTTTTACATAAACTTGTCACTAGCTGCTGTTCTTCCTTCTGAGTTGACCTGTTTATATTTGAGGGATGTTTTTTTTTGGCTGTTCTTCATGACTCATATCGTCTTAATGATGTTTACGTTTTGCACTGATGAGCCCTGGCTATTATCTGATTATGTTAGTAGTATACAATATGCCACTTACTGAAACGTTGCTATGCAGATAAGACGTGGCAGTGTGGTTCACTGTGCTGCACCTGGCTGAAATATCTTACCAGAGATTCCTGTGCTGCTGTAAGGTTACATGTCAGCCGCTCTTTTGAAGAAGCGCCTCTTTTTTATCCCCGCATCTTTTTTTGAATGGGCTCTTTTACATGTGAGTCAGGCTATAAAAAAAACGTAAAACATCATGCCGTACGACACGGGGAGACACGAGGGACGGCGGTTTATTTTTTCCCTCCTGAGATAATAACAGGGGTTTGATAACAGTGCCTGATCTGATTGAAGCCCTGGCTCTGTGTTGTGTCTGTTGGGAGTCTAAGAGCACAGCTGTATTTCCTCTAACTTCCTTGTTTTAGATCCGAGCTTCCTGGTACCACTTTGGGGTTAAGGGGATGCTTGTGTTTGTCCATTTGGGTGTGTGTCCCTTGTAAGTGATATTTACGTTTAAATAATGAGCCAATAATCATTTCACTCTATGGGTATGGGAGCAATTTCTTTAGCAATAAGGAACACGTTAAATCTTTTTAGGTTATGTAAAATTCAAATGTTGTCAAAATAAATGTGTTGAAGCCATCCACACAATGCCCAGTTAAAAACCATCTCTCTAATCTGGATCAAAGTCAGACTGGTAATGGCAACTATGGGGTGAGGCTTGAGAAAACATTGATATAATGGTTTCAATTATTTAATCTATTAGTTGCTGGTAATCTAGTCTTCAACTTGGTTCTAGAGAAAATAACGTGACACATGGGGACATCAAAATAACACTGTAAAACAGTAATGGCAACTATGGGGTGAGGCTTGAGAAAACATTGATATAATGGTTTCAATTATTTAATCTATTAGTTGCTGGTAATCTAGTCTTCAACTTGGTTCTAGAGAAAATAACGTGACACATGGGGACATCAAAATAACACTGTAAAACAGTGGTTACGGAACAAACAGTTGTCATAATTCAGCAAATAATTAAGCAAAATGAATTACAGTCCACAATGAGTTAAATCTGATCTCTGTTGTCTAATGATCAGGTTACCACACCTTATCATTAGACAGTGTGATCACCGTGTCAAAATATCTTATGACCACACAGTAAATCTGGGATGATACAGTGAGATAAGGCTGCAAAACAACATGTTTTGGATAGTTGTTTGGGTGAGGTGATGACTGGAATAGGTGCAGCATGAAACGTAGGATTGTAATTAAACCAAACACCCTCAGCCTGTAATAATGGTAATAAACACATTAAATTCATAAAGCTTCATACAGTGAAGTGAACTACTCCTGCTAGAGGGAACCTTTCACACAGGTGGAATGGCATTTAGAGCCTTTTTCAGAAAAGATTCTGTTTATGGAGCAAGCATAGACCGTTAACAAAACAAACAAACAATATTAATGTATTAAGATTACAACAGGTATATCCAGCTGGAGTTGGATTTACCTGTCACTGCCATCTCGTCAGTTGTGTGGAACTGAATAATCAAAATTTGCGATACAGGGTGCAGCTCAGGAGGCATTAAGATGAAGCAATAAGACATCACAACTGACTTTGACATGATGAAACTGCTGGCAATTAAAAAAAATGAGCTTTGTTTTCTTGATAGAACAGTCATTTTCCCAATTTGTGTCTTCCTATCAAGACATGAAAACAGGGCCGCCAAGAGGCGAAAACTGTCTATAATATTTTTACTTTACTATATTTACTTTAGTTTTTCTTTAGATCTGTATCCAGCAGCCATTATTTATCTTAAGGCACGTCAGCCTTTGGAGTTGTCACTTTGCAGCAAGCATCATGATAATTATGATTATGGTGTAAGATTCAAGACCTACCAGTATTTAATAGTTTGATTGGTTTGACAAAAACTGACCAAAATTAACTCTAACCCTGGTTTATCATCTTAACTGAACTTTTTAAAGATGCCATGTTTTATTATGTTTGGGTCAATCTGTGTCAACATTGTCTGGAAGGCAGGGTCAGAGTTAATCGTCATTAGATCCATGAACTGGATGGATGGACCGGGCATGACTCCTTGTGCCACTCCATCCCATGAGGGTCACCATCATGAGACTGTGACCTTTCTATACAAAGACCTTTTAGTCCTCTACGAAATGCCAACCACTTAAAATCTATGTTTGGACCAGTGTTGCGAGGGGTGGCCCAAAGGCGTCTTAACACTAAAATAATCTGTGTTCTATTGTTAATCAGTAGATCAAAAAGTGATACTGGGAAATCAGTCCATGTGAGGACAGCGGTGTCAGAGAATCAGACACACAGTTACACTTGTGTGCTTCAAGGAAGTGGTCGGCCTTTGGTTGGAATGCTGAAGTTGGAGAGGCAGATTGGCACACATTAATAGAGGCACACGATCTGGTGCTCGAGTTAGCTGGTGGTTGCGTTTTGAAAACTGGTTTCCCTTACCAACTTAGCCAGAAACTCAGCTAAGACTTTTCAATTAATTTGTTTTTTACTGTAATTTTCCGAGAACAAACCGAGCTGACCTGTGATGCTGTTGATTATGCTGCAAACACAAAGAACTGACATTAAGGACTTGTTGAGTAGTTTCTCCGGCTGCATGGGAACTCAATAAAGCCTTTTGTAGTCCCCTTTCCCCTGTGATGTTTAAGAGGAACAGTAGTTTAGGGCAGTTAGATCAAATTGACTCCACCAGGTCTGTAGGCAGTGTTGACACAAGACTTGTATGCCTCAGCTGAGGCTATGACCATTTCAGCTCAGTCAGATGACCTGATTAATTCAAGCTATCACTTAGTCACTTGACATGATGCCTTATAAACACAGGGCTCAGCAGGAACCTTCATACCAGTGTTTACAGTCATGCACAAACAGCAGACAGTGCACTCCATATCAGTCAGTATTTTTGACAATAGTGCGTTGTGTTGAGGAGCTTTGTAGAGCCAAAACAATTAGTCAATTGTCAGAAATCTGTAACTATTCTAATAATTGGTTAATTGTCATTTTTCAAGCAAATCATTACCTAGTTCCAGTTTCTCAGTTGTGAGGATTTGCTGCTTTTGTTTATCTGATGTGATAAACTGATGTGTAAATTTAATATCTTAGTAGAAGATGACATACGATATTAAGGTGTGACCTTGAACTGTAGGAAAGTGTTTTGAGCATTTTTCAATTAGTAATCAATAATTAAAACAATCGTTAGTTGCAGCCTGAGAGCGTTGTTTTAAAACCCCTCGACTACATTTGCCTCTTCAGCCACATGTTGCCCTGGAGTGCTGGGCCCTTGTCAGCCTACGCAACTGTTTCGTTTTCCCGGAAAACGTGACCCAACATTTTAAATTGTCATTTAAATTTAAATGACAACCTTGCCTCAAGTTATTACAAAGCACCCTTAATTCCACACAGCTCCCAAAATGCAGACAGCCACAGACTCCAACTTCAATTTGAGACGCCACCCTTTTGTTTGTCCTGTGAGGAATATGAAAACAAATGGCAACACTCCTTGGCATAGTCGTATGCCTGTGGGCTCCTTGCAAAGCAGTCTCCATCGTGGCTATGGCTATTTCATGCCAAGTGTGTCTGTGTGTGTGGATCTATTTGTGTGGCTGATCATGTCTATGTGACGCACTTGGGACATCCTGTGCTTGTAGCAGTTGGATCACTTTACACCCTGTGACCTCCTGTGACAGTTTACCGCTATGTTACTGCGTAGCCTCATTATGCCCACAGTGGCTAAATAAGGTCTAAATAAGGTCTGCTGCGTGGTGAGACTGACAGTCCACAGGAATCCTCACATTTCTCTACAGGCTTTTTACGTTTCCCCTCGGCATGTCTGGAAACAATATTTGTTTTTCCACACACGTCAGTTGCAGAATATCCAGAATATTTGGTTAGAGAATGTCTCAAATGTGTGCTTTACTGTGTGCTCACTGAAGTAAAGAGTGAGTCACAGTAGAGTTACAGTAGATTTACAGTATGTTAAAGGAAATCTGAGATATGTTGCTCTTGATTAAACAGGTACACAAACAAGCAGGGATGCCTCAAAAGCAGAGACTTAAACCCATGTCATCTTTTGAAAGAACAGTCTTGCAAACCACAAGGCCACCATAGCAATTTCTTGAAAAGCATACGAGGGAATGTGTAGGTTTAGGGATAAATAAGCAAACAAAATATTTGAAACAAGCAGAAAGTTACAGCTTCTTTCCCAAGTTTTCTTCCCAAACTGGCAAAGAGTTGTAAGCCAAAGTCACAACTGCAGTAGACAACTAAATATATGATACCCTACCTTCTGTATAATAAAAATAGCTTGTTATGCATTAAGATTTTGTGTGCAAAATACATCATTCATACTCGCTGCTCCCCCACAGCCCTCTGTCATCCACAGGCCTTCTGCTTGAGGCCACAGCTGTATCTATGGTGACAATGCTGTCTTTGTTAGTTGTTTTCATCCATGATAAGAATGGATTTAGAAATATTTCATGTATAAATAATGAATCTAATCACTATTCAAAAACACAGATGCAAATCTCTGCAGTAAGTGGTCATATACACAGGATATAGCCTACTGTAAGTGGAAAGCTGAAGGAAAGCATAAAAACTATTGTAAATATTATTGTTTGTTCAGTAGTTAAGATTAAGTGGTATGTAAGTCAGTGGAACTTGCATGTGCACTAAATTGTACGCATCTTGTGCATAATGTATGTATGTGTGTTTGTGCATCTGTTTACATCTGCATTCATGTTTCAACATTTCTACAAAACTCCTTAACTGATGCATGTTGCCTAATCCAACCTAAACGCCACATCCTCAACTGACCAATTGACCCAGTTCTCACTATCATAGGCCCCACAGAAGGGACCACACACACCCACACACACATTCTCGGGAAACCCCTTTGTATCTCTATCTCTTTCTATCTGTCTTCCTCTTGCCTGATGGATTTAGCACACTATCCCCAGTGGCATGAATCTTCACCTTGTCCATTCAGACCTGTGATTGGATGTTGTTTTTACACCAACTCCCCCAATCAGCAAATTTCTTTTTTTGTGACACATCCTCCTGCTTGTTGCAACTTTTTGGCATTATTGGACAATGTTTGTAGGCCCTGTGGAGGAAATAATCCTTGATCAGTCAGGCCAGACAGGTTTACAGACACACACACACACACACACACACACACACACACTCAGTCACACATTCACCGGTCCAAGAGGACTTCCTCATATTGTCCAGCATGTTGATGCAGGAAATCACTTTGATTGATATCCCCCGTTGCTCACACTGAATTGAACGTTGTCTGTTTTAGGGGTTAACTTTTGATTTGTGCATGTTTCTGCATGCGTGTTCCTCACAGCATTGAGTTGTCTCAGCATGTTTATAATCAAAGATGACAAACTTTATGACTGTGTGTTTGTCCAGGTCTGCATATGAGAGACAACGAGGCCCATGTGTGTCAATAGACCCCATGCTATCCTAGGTTGGGGATTTCCAATCAAACGCACACACACACACACACACACACACACACACATACCATGTAGCACCCAAGCACCACCTCTCTCTTGCTCTATGAACGCACTGTCAGGTCCTTCCTGTTTTCTGAGATATCTGCAGCGTGCCTGAACAGAAATGAGTGCTCCTGTTTTCTGAGACTTCAGCTGACCACTGCGACGTGTGGCGTCAGCTGCCCCCATTTGGGAAGGTGTAGATAGACGTGTTTCGTAGCCAAAACTTAGATCAGGAACTGATTCACATTAACCGTAAATAGTCAACAGTCATAGGGGAAGTTTGTCTCACTGGTATGTGGCCTTTGCAACCTGTAATAACGTTTCAGCTTGTGCCCTATTTATTAGCACCTCTCTGGGTCACTTTTTTTACTGGCACTAATTTATACCTGACCACTCGTGTGGCTTGTTAAAATACTGGAAGAGGATGTCAATTAGTGTTTTTGCTGTAAGTGCACAGTGGTAGGTTCAAAAGGTAAAAACAAAAGGTCAAAAGATTGACTGTAATTGGTGATGTGATATCACATTTTAGGTAATGTGCTGCAGTTTTTGCAACACCATGTCATTGCATTTTTTTCATGCCCTGTGTGTTAGTTGCTATTTGTGCACATTGTTTATTCATATAGTATCTGTCTTTGATTCTATGTGCAGCTGCAGCATTAAGTGCTTTGTGTTGTAGTAAATCACATCACTATCACCTCAATGTCCACATGTGCAGTTTGTTTAACTTGGTTTTGTTTGATGACTTGATGAGGCTTTAACTCAAATTCCTTTTCTACTTCCTGGTGTGTTTATTACAGCAATAGCGTATTTAAGACTGGATTACTACACAGAGGAAAAAAGGCGTGTGGACTTTGAACAAAAGTATGTCTTATCCAAAAGATATACTTTTTTGTTTTATGAGGCTTACCTTTTTGCAGAAAACTTTCTGCAGACTCTGATTTTTCCAAACTAGTTATTTGGAAAGGTTGTGAATGATGTGGTGCATCTATTTTTATCTATTTTTTTTTTCTTAAACTCTAGTTCCATCTGTCTCACTTTTTTCTTTCAGCATATCTCTCTCTCTCTCTCTCTCTCTCTCTCTCTCTCTCTCTCTCTCTGTCTAAATATAGAGTATCGCCTGCCCACTCATTCTGACAGAGAGGAAATGCTGTGTATGTGTCAACTCCTACACTGCATTAATAGTTACTGTTAGAAAGGTAAAAACTGAGTGTGAGATTCATCTGTGTGGGCAAGAGTGAATGCATGCACATTGATGCTTTTTGCATGCATGTGTATGTGCCTGCATAGTGAGTTCTGGATATCAATACAGTACAGTCAGTTTTTGTGTAGAAAAGAAAAAGAACCAATCTTTTGAGACATCATGCGCATCGCAGACTCCGGATAGATGACTGTAGATGTAAACAGAGATATGGAGAGAAAGGGGAGAGGAATGAAAGAGAGAGAGAGAGAGAGAGAGAGACAAGAGAGTGAATATAGTACAGGCAACCGGAAACTTGTGGTCAAACAGGCAGCGTTCAGCTGCTGAGGCAGCGCTGTTAACTCGCCGTTTTTGAAAGTACTGCTTTTCTTAGGGGGATCAAGGCTAAGTCACATCACACAGATTCCTTTCATTGTACACATACGGGCTGTGGAATGACCCCCAGTGCAGTGTGTGTGTGTGTGTGTGTGTGTGTGTGTGTGTGTGTGTGTGTGTGTGTGTGTGTGTGTGTGTGTGTGTGTGTGTGTGTGTGTGTGTGTGAGGGAGAAATAGCAATAGGGAGAAGGAGAGAAATCGACATAACAGAGAACACAATGGCTCGAGTAAAAGTTTAGAAAAGTGAGACCTGTCGTGAGTCAGACGTCCAAAAATAGAAACAAATCCAAATACAGTCAGCCTTGAGCAAACTGAACACAGTCTTTGACACACTCCAACACCTGCACATACAAACACTCTCTCCCCCTCTTTGTACTGTTTGCCCTCCCCTTCAACTCTGCTGACACACACACACACACTCATAGTGCTTATCCCCCGTCACCACCTCATACCCTCACAAGAGGAAATACACTCAGCAATGAATCGCTGTCCTCACTTGGCTCTGACTTGCTCTCTCTCTCTCTCTCTCTCTCTCTCTCTCTCTCTCTCTCTCTGTCTCTCTCTCTGTCTCTCTGTGTGTCACACACTTTTAGTTTCAGTACAAAGAGCGTAGTGTGTGGATGTAAAAGACCTGCGACACTGTTTGGTCCGTGCCTGCACAGAACAGGGTAAGCTGATGCAGTTTTATCTCTACTTTACACCTGTTGAGCTTTGACTGGTAAGCGTTAACAATGGGAAATGGGTGAGGGTGCTTTTGGGAGTTTTATTGCCTCGTGTGGTGCAACAGGCATACGTTTGGACATTTTGATTTCATTTAATTGGTGGCAGAGAAGTTAAGGGGTTCTTGTAATGTTATGAGACATTTCTGGTGTTTCTGTTTCACTAAGGTTACAATCAGCTTCATGAGCTCTCGTATAATGATGAGTTATGATCAGTATGTTGAGAGCAGATTAGGAGAGTTTTTGTGTTTTTTTTAAGAATTTGCCCAAAAAGGACCAAAAGCATGAAAGGTCTCATCCACCACTCTTTGTGTTTACAAGAAGCAGTCTGTTTATGCATAAATGCTGCAGGAAGTGGAATTTCCTGTGACCATTTGTGACCATTTGTTGTGGTTTTGATGGGCTCACATTTAATTTAGGTCGGATATATTAATTTCAACATAAAGGAACTAAATGCCATAAGAGTGATTTGTTCAATTAAATTCAGTTCAGTTTTATTTATATAGCGCCAAATCAAAACAAAAGTTATCTCATGACACTTAACATGTAGAGCAGGTCCAGACCATACTCTTCATAATATTATTTATTATTATTTGTAGATTTGGCCAAATTTCAATCGCAAAGAGAGGTGACTCATAAACCTGTGTGGGACTTGGGTTGAGGTTATTCATAGGAACACTTTTATACACTGTTTGGGAGGGTTAGTGTGGGACGCCTGCTCTTTCTGTCACCTGTTAATCGTCAGTGTGTGTTGGTAGGTGTGTATATGTGTGTGGGGGAGACTTAAACACTAAACGTTTGATTTAACCCCTCAGCAGTAACTACACCGGCACAAATGTTGACTGGAGGTACTAGGTTTCACACGCAAATACAAAAAGAGAAACTTGTAGAGACACACACAGGCAGAGATGGTGTTATTTTCAGCTCACTTGCATATGAAGAGAGAGAGTTTTAAATAGCTTCATTCAATGTATCTGTGTAATTTTACACTATGCTGTCAGCAAGAAGACAGAAAAAACACAGTCATCCCTTATCCAAATCTACTGTCCGGCCACTTAGTGTTTGACCTCAAACATGACAGAACATGACTGTCCGTGTTCTTTTCCTGATTATAGTTGATATGCCCACAATGCATGTGAGACATGACCAACAAGGCCCCCTGGGATAACTCGAGCAGTATGTGCAGCATGGAGCCAACAGGTACACACTCAGATAAACACACACTGTACTCAATGATGCAAATATGTGCAGAAAAATTAATATAATATATAATATCCATCTTGGATACATTTGTAGTCATTTGGTAACATGTCTCTGGCTTTAAAGTGTGTTTATTCTCTATTAAATATGTAGAGTACATCATAGTTTTTCATAGCTGTGTTTCTTTCAAAAGATACTGATCCTTTTTAAGCGAAACTTTTTTCATATTCAGACTTAAACACTCAAACCTCTCGACTTTATTGTTAGCCGGCTGCTCACCCACAGTTCCAGAGCCAGAGCTCTACCGCAGCATCCAGGCTGTGCTGCCCAGGGAGACGGACAACCAGCAGGCCCCAGACGGTTTCAACAAAGGTACAATATGATCTGCTACAACACACTGAAATAAAGTAAATGTATTCAGATATGAAGTTTCTTTTCTTAGCAGCGATGTGGTTTTTGCTGTTGGCTCTGCTCACGTACAATATGTGAAACATCATCCGCTTATATCACTGGGTCTTAACTTTATTGTTATGGTTAAGAGTTTTAAAAAAGTCACAGCAGCAAAAAGGCCGACTTTATGATGTTCAGCATATAGGTAATGCATTCACATAATTCAATATATTTTGTTATACATTTGTTTCCGTGTTTCTATATTTCCAAAGCTATTCCACCATGTAAACCTTTCCACCCTGAATAGCTATTTAATGAAGCCAGCCCTGCTTGTGTTAATCACACTGTGGCATATTCAGCTGTGTCAACAGATTTTGGATTAGCAGTGTAATGGAGAAATGTGTGACACATTTAGCAAGTTTGTGTTCTGTCCTGTGGAAATCTTGCATCTGTGAATGGCTTTTGTGTTTTTATGTGTGTGTGCAGGCATGCTGAGATGGACGCTTCATAAGAAGGTTCAAAACAACCCTGCCAACAGCTTATCTCTGGTGTGGGTGTTGATAAAAGAGCTGGAGAAGGTACTTGATCTCAGCAGTGGCACTGTTGACACAAGATTTTAAAGGAGTACATAAACCAAAAACACCAAATCTGCCCTGACATAGAGTGTGTTTTCTCTGCAGGCTGAGAGATGGGACTCTCGCAGATGCATCATCCCTCTGCTCCACACACTGATGTACGCCATCATTCAGGTACAATATTCCTGGCACACTGTTGCACTGTGAAAAGCTGCCTCAGACACGCTTGTTCATACTTTTTTGTTCATAATGTTTTCGGGTTGTCTGTCCATCCCATTCTCGTGAACGCGATATCTCAGGAACACCTTCAGGGAATTTCTTCAAATTTGGCAACTGATGAAAGTTTGGCGGTCAAAGGTAAAGGTCACTGTGACCTCTCAGAACATGTTTTTTGGTCAGTACTCTAGAATTGATATTTCACAGTCGGTTGGACAATGAATTAGTGACACTTTTGACTTAAAGGTCACTGTGAAGGCTCTCGCAACTGTTATCCGAGAGCGCACAACTACTGTCATTGCTCTCCTACTCGCAAAACTTTCAGCTGCTTGCTCGCGAGTGGTTTTTCTTTTTGGCAGTTTTGCCCGATCTGTTCTGCGCACATACTACTCTCAACAGAGATGAGAAGGAAAGCGAGATGGTTAGGTACTTCCATCATCAGCTCCGGACAAAACAATGTGTTTAATTCAGAATGTTATTGATTAAGACTTTTTTTAAAAAGTTTTCTTTGCACGAAAGCCGTCAATCTCAAAGACAACTGAGAGATTCCCTCACAGAGATATTAACGTTACAGATTATTTGGACAAGATTCCCTTAAAGAAACGTCATAAATGGTTAGTATAAGTGATTTTATCACTGAAAATGTCATTACATTTAAGTAGATTAACACTGTTTGATAATACAACAGTGTGGTGATGTAGGTTCATTCTGGAAAAAAGGACAGCTAATGAATAACTGGAATAATGAATGACAGCTAGCCAATAGCTTGCCATGCTTTGCGAATGCACCCAAAAATGTTTCACACGCTGGCATTTTTTTCCCCCATGCTTCACCTCCACTGCTACAACACCATCCTATCACGTGCCACTGTAAGGCATGTGATGTAGGGACTTTCAACCCTGCAATTTGTATCAAACAGGAGGAAGAATGTGTTTTTATTCCAAGAAAAAATGTCATCAAGGAAATGGACACCTGAAAAGTGTAGTTTTTCCTCATATTTGAGCTACAACTATGTGATGATAACCATGGTAACCTGTGTGTGTTGTGTGTATGTTTGACGATATTCCAGACAGCCTACATTCCAGATGAGCTGTACAAGCGGGTTTACGACTTTTGTAAGAGACTCCTGACCTACCCTCATCCCTACTGCACCATAGGTCTCAACTACACAAGACAGATAAAAACTGAGCGCTCCATTCCAGGTATTCTTCGACTCTCAGCTCGACTGTGCTGCTCATGAGCTGACCAGCATTGATTTTGTTGCTTTTCTCCAACGAAAAAAGGAAGTAGAAGCCTTGTGTTTGTTTGTCCAATAGCTGAACACACAATTTGGATGGAGCTCAACGAGCAGGAGATGATGATGATGGCAATGATGACAGTGATATTTATTCATAGGCCTTTTGTCATGATGTTCTGATTGTATACTGTCCCACAAAGACCAATCCCTCAGACAGGTCAATCAAAACAATAATTACCTGTGTTATGTTGTTACTCATACTGTTGACATTGAAATTAAACCGGTTCTAAGAAAGGGCAAAACACAAAATATTTTTACCTAATGCAAAGAGAAAAACTACATTGAAAACTGTCAAATGCTGACCACGTGGCCTAATGGACAAGGCGTCTGACTTCGGATCAGAAGATTGAGGGTTCGAGTCCCTTCGTGGTTGAAAGCTCAAGCCTAATTTGAGGGCAAGGTCTGGAACCATTTCTGCTCACATGAATACAAATTTAAGTTGTTTCCCCTGCACTGATGCCAAGTGGTCATGCCTGACTAAACACTGAAAACTGGTCAGGTTCTGTGTAATTTCTACTACTTATACTTTAATCAATAAAGTATTTGTGATTCTGATGAAAGAAAACCACAAAAATAGCCAAACGCATCAAACCTGAACGATAGTAGATTCCAAAGAGGCATACAAAAATTACTGACTGACACCAACTTATACTGCAGACCTTAGCAGCCAGTCAGACCAGATGACAAGCAGAAGGCCATCACTCCAAGAAAAAAACAGATTATGGTTACTGTGATGTTAAATGAACTGTCCATGCATCGAGCACACGTCAGATAATCTGTACCAGGTTTTGCATCCACACACTGTCATTAAATGCCAGTTTGATCCACAGGTCTGATGTACCAGAGGATGGTCACAGCAGAGCAGAGACTAAAAAATGAGCCCTATCCTTTTCAGGAGAGGTAAGCCATAAATAGATAATAAAATAATAAATATAGGGAAATTAAGATTTACAAAAGGCTTTTTCTGTTTCCTCGTACTGCTGCATGCAAGTCAAACTGACGCTGAAGTGTGTCTTGTAAATCCCTGCAGGGTCTTTGTGCTGGCTGACCCAGAAGTCTTCTCTGGTTCTTTGGTACAAGTCCTGTTGGGTGATATTGAGGCGTCCGCTTCAGCTTCAGGTGGATCTCCAAGTCGTCTAGATCACATGCGCAGTGTGGTCCAACACTCCATACAGGCTGCTTTAGGAGCAGAGCAGTACCACGGGCCGAAACTGGCTCAAGCCCTAAAGGTAAGTGGTACTGCACAATACTGTTCGGTTGCGCTCACTTATTGCCTTCTCTTGTCAGTTCTCTAGTTGTCAATTGTGGTCATTGAATTGTATGGCCCTCTATAGTTGTTGTTGTTGATTATGCTTTGTTTGTTTGCTTTCTGAGCCTTGTGCTGATCATTATCCTCAGGTTTGCCTGGCCTATTTTGTTCACTCACAAAGCGTTGTAAAGTAAATGTGAATGTTTTCCCACATTGCTTGCCTTTTTCTCTTTTCTACTTAGAGCCTGGCTCTGAATTCCCTGGGCATAGTTGTTTACCCATTAACTCAATCATTTTCATCAAATGTGACATACACACCTACACTAATCTCACAAAGTTTGCTTCAGCTTCAGTAAATGTGCCCTACCCAGGCTTGGTTTAATGTGGACACGTATCGTGGACAGGACAAGTAGTAATTGCAATCCGACTGACTTTCTGAGCTGTCTTTCGTCTTTGCTTCTGACATGGCAGCAGCTCTGGAGGAAGCTACTTCCTCATATTATCTACCAAAATCCATTTCTGTCAATCTGTATGTATAACAATTTTTTTTTTGTGGACAGGTTTGTAAAATATTAACATTTCGTTGCAGGTTTTATTCAAAAAACCATGTGCATGGTTAGTTATTCTACAGATGCTTATAAAATATCCCTCCACATTCTCTTCTCTTTAGTCATCTCCTGACTGTGAAAGATTCAGATTGAATCTGTACAGTCGATTGCGCAACATCTCTTATAATTCTAGCAATATTCCTTATTTTTCCCCTGAGTGCACAATTGCATATTCCAACTGTTGCAATTGTGACTGTGACCTCCATGTACAGTGAAATCACGTGCATAACCTCTATGGTTACTACATGTAGAGCATTTTGGGAGATTTTAAGTGATCACCTGAGAGCTTGAGAGTAGCATTAGTAGTATATGATATTATCAGGCTAGGTTTTTAGTGATGGCAGTACGTCTTTCAGCTTTTGCTCATGGATCAAAAATAGTTTAAAAGTCCCTGTCCCATATGTACGTGTCATGTGAAACATCCTGAGTGAAGGTCTGTTGTCTTTGACCTGCATGGTGTCCTGGCACTCATCCGAAAGTAACACCTCCACAGGACGCACACGAAGGCAGACACACACACGCGTGCTACTGACCCCTCACCTCTTTGCTATTAATACAGAGTCTGTATGTGTTTGTCTTCCTGTGGGCTTGTGTGTTCACCCTCGTGTGTTTGTGTGTTTTGGGACAGGACACGGGTCAAGACATTGAGCAGTACTTTCAGGAAGTGTTGGCGGCTCTGGAGCAGAGCGCGGGGGAGGGCAGCAGAGGGGAGGGGGAAGCACTGAGGAGCCGTCTTCAGCGGCTGTACAACGAGATCGTCACCCACTCAGACTCAGGTAGGAGCTCTCCTTGAAGGAACTACAGCAACGCCATGCACGTTCCTCTGAGGCACAGCTGCTTTGTCTTTGGCATAAATCAACTTAATAACAACAATGGAAGAAGGAAAACCACAAGAGCCACAGAGTTACATCTGGTTATGTAACAGACTGGTGTCAAATGGAGAAAGCAGCAAGATGTTACCAAGTTCTAGCAATTTTGATATTAACGATGAAAACCATCTAACCATAATTATCTTACATTAGGTTGACTTGCTAATTTGTTGCATTAAATGCAATATGAGAAACATACGATGACATGGACTGCGTATGCTTATTTTATACATGAGTCCCATCTTATAAGTATTTTATCTGGCTTGTTTGGCATTCAGGGTTGCCATTGTCGTGGTTTGCAGTCTGAAAAAAAAGCATTTATTTTAACCTCAAAAACTGGTGCCTGTTTCAGAAAAGCGGTATGCAAGAATTGCTTACATGCAGATCACAAATGGTGTCACATTTCACAACGATTGTCGCGTGCAAATTGCAGGAGCCGGTGCAGTGGTGTTCAGTGTTCTGTTTGAGCACACATAGTCGGTGATGGATGTGTTTTGGCACACAGGCTGTTGCTGAGATCAAACATGTGACCTCCTATCTAGTGGTTTCCTCCGTGGCCAAATCAGTCGAGTCAGTTGTCTGTATTTTTATAATTTTCCGGATATCTATTTCCATGACATCCACATTATTATCATGTCAGCGACCCTTCCGATGAACCTGCTCTTCCCTCATCCCAGCTGGGAGAATGAGGGATAGACAGCAGTGTTCCCAGAGAGGAAGTTGTAGGGGTGGAGGTGGGGGTTTTGTTTTGAGTGTCATTGTGACAGTTTTGGTCTCTTCCTATCTCCCTTCCTCCGTGTGTGTGTGTGTGTGTGTGTGTGTGTGTGTGTGTGTGTGTGTGTGTGTGTGTGTGTGTGTGTGTGTGTGTGTGTCTGTGTGTGTGTGTGTGTGTGTGTGTGTGTGTCTGTCTGTGTGTGTGTGTGTGTGTCTGTCTGTGTCTGTCTGTGTCTGTGTGTGTCTGTGTGTGTGTGTGTGTTGCAGAACCATTGTCCAGGGGACCACTGCGTGACTGCCCTCTTCCTAACCCAGAGATGAGCTTCCACCTGTGGACGGAGGATCTGGATATCTGTGAGTGGAACTGGACACCGTGGGGGGTCTAGAGGAAGTTATTACCAGCAAAAACAGAACTGGGCTGAAACTGGAATTATTACCTCAAAACTAAACTGAATTAACATCTGAAATAAATGAAAAATGGACCTTGAAATATAGTTGAAAACTTTTACTGGGGATAGTTCCTCTATCTTTATATTCTGTTTTTACAAAAAGAGTCACATTTTGTTTTTGTATATTTTCTGTAGGGATCACATTATAACACTTAGCACTCTGTCACTTTCCACGTTTATCAGAGCTGGACTGACTTACTGTAACAAACCGATTTAAAGCAAACAGATTTGAATTTAATCAGTGGAACTGTGACTGAGACATGTGTACATGTACAGTATGGTCTTTATGTTCTCAGTAATGGATGTCACACAGTAAATGTGGAAATCATTGTAGTTGCACTTTCGGTGAAAGCTGAAGTGATAGCTTTGTGTGATTTTTAAATGAAGAGGATGTGTCCTGTCCTGCATTATGTCTTAAATACGATTACAGTGTAAAATTGCCCACTGTTAAGTGTACTGTAAGTTAAGAACAGTGATTATCGCCTATGTACTGTATCAACAAGCATTAAATGCTGAGGGATCATAAGGCAGTACGCACTTAAACAGATTCCTCTCATGGAAGCAGAGAAGAAGTCTTATAACCCTTTAATTTGTTTTCAAATCTTCCTACATACCTCGGGTCTTTAGCAACCCAGCACTTATATAATGCAGATTATGGCATATATTAAAACCTTTCAGAATCTATTATTGACAATAACAAACACACAAAAAGTATGTTTTTGTCACTGTCATATTTTTACAATCATTTATAACTATCAGATTGTTTCCCCAAAATTCATTTATATTAATAGTGCTACTACTACTAACAATAATAATATTAATAATACTAATTCTTACCGCTGCCATCACATTCAGTGTTCATGTTGTCTGAGCTATCTTCGTCATTCTCATGCTACAGTTCCGCTTTTAAATGATCTGATTATGGCACAAAACCAAAATTCCTTATCATCAGTAGCCTCAGGTGTATCTTCATTTCCAGAGTTACTGCCATCAAAACCCTCCAATATCCAAGACACAGAGAAACACAGAGCGAGCAGCTGAGATGATTACTGAAAGGACTAAGTGTTGTTCCGTGCTGTGGTTTTGAGCTGCTTTGGTGCATGTAAGTGTCGACCTGAATTACATATAAATGATGAATGTTGAATTGTTGACAGGGCGAGAGCTGGCCAAGTGGTTTCGATCCAGCTCCATGTCGGAGCAGTTCTCCCTCAGCCAGGAGCAGGAGGACTTTGAGCTGGGTGAGTCTCCCAGCGACCTGATGCCGTCTGACATGACTCGCTTCTCCGTCATGTCCAACGACAGCGGCATCGAGAGAGACCTGCCCCCCAGCGCTGATCCCTCCCTATTGTCAGCCCTGGACACTGTCAGCATGAGTGCAACATGGGAACAATGCAAAAGGTAAATCAAATACCTGTTATCTTTCATTAACTAAAGGCCCACTGCTAGTTTCGTGTAATTTACTTAATTTGCCGTCTTTGTGGTAAAACATGCAAAAATGCCATCCATTTTCCACAGCATACCTTCAGTTTTTAGATTTTTAGAGGCATTGTTTTCCATGTAAATGATCTTGAAGACACTTGAAATGAAGTAGGCAATCCTCACCAAGAGCATTTACTGCAGGTCACTTGATTTTCATCCAAGGAGACTCTTACAACATTTAAGAGTAATTTGCTGAACTGAAAAACATCAGTGATGCTCGTCATGGGATCTTTTGCACAACTTGTTTTGGTTGCCAAGCCTTACATCATTAAAATGATTGGGACTTGGAGTGTGACAGTAAACCTTCTCCTTTTCCCAGTGAGCAAGACTCATCGAAGCTGTCGCGGCGTGGAGGCATCAAGATGAAACCATCTGTGAAGGACAGTATGGTGCTGATGCAGGACACCCTGGAGGACCACACAAGCCTCGGAGGAGGAGGAGGAGGGAGTGGAGGGAGGGGCGGAAGAAGATTGGCGACTTTGCAGAGGCGGGCGGGAAGCAGCGCAATGCAGAACCCCTTCCCCAAGCAGCAGAGACACTTAACTGCCAGGATAGTTGTCATGGGGGACGACAGGGTACTGGGCCGCCTGGCCAAGGCCTACTACTTCTTCAGGTGAAGGACTGATCATGTCACAAGATGCAAACACAAGATGATGAAGCTTCTTTGAGATTTGTGTGTGACTGAGCTGATAAAACAAATTGCTTTCCATTGTTTGACTTATATCCCTTTACTACACTGAACTGTTGTAGTTTGGTACAATTTTTGGCAACTGAAATCTGCTTGTTATCGTGTATGTTGGTCTTTCTCATGAACATAATAGCTGAACACTATAATAAAATAAACTAATAAACTAACTTTATTCTCACAACATACACTGGGTTCCCCCTCTTAAATAGATGATGTGAGATTTTGGAGCAACTTGCTGTTGTGTTTTTTTTTTTTTTTTTTTTACATAATAATGATAAAAAAAATGAATTTTCCTCATTATGTAAACATTGCTGAGTTGAAAAAAATAGCCCTCTTTCATGCCAAAAAAAGTATATGCTCTTTTGGATAAAAATATGATTAAAATATTTGCTTGATATGTTTAGTATGAGTTGTTGATTATAGTTGGTTTATTTCGTTTTGATAGGACACCTGTGTATGTAACAAAGATGCCTTAAATGTATGGTGAAAGTTATTTTTGTCACAGTAATAGGAAGCTAGATGTGTGCTGTATGAAGGCTAACACTCATTTAAGCACTACCAATACAATTTGGTTACTTCATCTGAACTGGAGAACTATTAAATACTTTACATTCTTTCTGTGCCAGTTTGAGAAGCTAAACAGTACTTCTTCTATTGCAAATATCATATGTTGAAATCCAAAACCTTTTCGCTGGGATTGTTAAACTGCTGGTGGTCAAGCGTGCACACTCTTTGTGCTTCTCACGTATCTATGGTTTGTCTTTGCAGGAAAAGGGAAGCGCGGAGGCTTTTTCTTACAATGAAAGTCAACCTCCAGTTTTACTACATCCCTGTTTGCAGGGCTAATACTCCCCTCTCCTCTGTCAAGGTAAACCAACTTCCTCTTGGCCACCATCGGCCTGTTATTGTGTCACCACACGTCTAGACAAAACAAGACAAACGACTTCTGTCACAGCAGAAGATCAGTATGTCAGAATGCCCATTTCAATGTTGCCATTGTTTGTTTATTTTAAGCAGTAATGAAGTGACGAGATTCCAAAACATTCATCTGAGAAAAATTGTCTATTCATATTACTGATACGATAGGAGTCCTTAAACAAACTTCAAAGGTAATGTAAATGGGATTGATACATTTGCTGTCTCCACAGCCGTTCTTGGTATGGTATTATAAAATAGGCAAGATTCTATGTGATTTATAATTATCGCACACTTTTTCTTTCTAAGAATCTGTTTTTAGTTGTCATTTCAATTCTTTTTGTCTGATGTCATTGTCATTACTCTAAAATAAATGTTAGCTCAAGTGTATTTACTCCACCAAGGACTTCCTTTTTAACAGACCTGAGCTGTTTGCCCCTGAGAGGTGGAGAATTTTTTTATGTGAACCTTAATAAATGCAGTGGAATTCACATTCAGCAACACATCATCTCTTTCATCGCTAGCTACTCTCCACAAACGACAGAGGCACTCCTCACTGCTGACACACAAAGGGCGCCTCATATGCAACCATGCATTCATGATGGTTTGCCCTGAGCATGTACAACTCCAGGTGCAGAATGCATAAAGAAAACAAGGAGCAATAGTCTTCTTTTGGTGGTAGAACTAAAAACATGCAGTAGCTTGAAACAGAAAGCCTTCACATTTGTTCCCTCGCTGCTCTGGATTTTCTGTATTTGATGTATTTTTGGTTCCACTTTCATGTTCCTTTTTTCTAGGAAAACCTCCATCAATCCAAGGGGAATCCCTGCACTCTTGGTTCCTACTTGAGCATGGTGGACCCGTGGTACAACTCTAACATTAAGAGTTTAGGCAGCATGATCCCCAAACTGGCTGAGATGGTATGATTTTTTTTATTTTATTTTTTTCCACAGCAGGCTGATGTTAGAATACTAGCACATTTTCTCTTCCACTGGGTTGTAGCTTGTGTCGTCTGAATGATTTACAGACACGCTTCACGAAAATGTCATCACATTACTGCATCCCATTTAGTCAACATGGCGACTGTTCTCTGCATAAGTTTAAACACAGGAAGTTGCATAACATCTCTTACTGCGAGGAAAATAAATGTGTTGATTCCACTGAAACCACAGCTACAGTGAGCTGAACATGTTGACGCCGCACTGACTCCGTAAGCCTTAAACAGGAAATAGAATTACCATGAAATTGGAAAAGATATGCAAAGGACCGTCTAGAAAACAAATGAAGTTGAATGTAATAATATGTAAATGATACAACAGTCCAAGAGATTCATTGCTTGAGGTGACTTCTCTTCATGAGAATTATGGAAAAGCTTGTTTTGTTCTTGAAAAAGTTGAGCGCTCTCTGTCTAAGTCCTTCCCTTCCTTCATTTCCTCTAAATACTCAACTAGATTAAATGTGATGTGACTAAAAGTGTTTTTCTCTACTTCCTGCATCGTCCTCTCTCTTCCAGAACGTCTCAAGTTACTGGAAAAACATGCATTTTTTGCAAAACTTTAAGTCACTTTAAACTTCCAGCAGTGTTACCTCTGTTACTAAAGTGACAAGTAGTTGACCTGTTAGTGACTCATTATATTCACGTGATACGACTTAAGTGAAAAATTAGTTTGTGTGACAACATGATGCAGGCAGGCAGGTTAATTTCACATAATTTCTGTCTTCTCTAGCAACAGGCGAACCCAGGGAAGCCAAAAGAGCCCTTCGTGTCTGATGTCATTTCCTACTACGTTCGTACCGGCCAGCAGCCTGTCTACTTCAGCATCTACTTTGTTAAGGTGGTATGATACATTTTATGCGTAGATTTGTTGTTTGAGCTTTAAAGGCACAGTGTGCTCTCCAATTTGAAGCATCCACTGAGCACACAAAAATATTCACGTTCACATTTTTCAAATGTCTTTTGGTTTTTAAAAGTCATTTGTTCTCCATTAGATCACATTCACCAGCATGACAAAGGAAGCCGTAGAAGATGTGTTTCTTACCCATCTAGAAGTGGACTTTCCTGAGTTCAGACAGATCTCAGCGTCAATCAGAGGTGAATTTGCTACACATATACCTTATATTTCCAATGTTTTCTTTGATGTTTCTGTTTTTATGTGCACAGCTTTGCATGTGAGTGTGCACAACCAGGTTTAACATCAAGCCTGCCTCTCTAACAGATAAACAGAAGAAGAGCTCAGGGGAGATATGCGGAGCTGTTGTCTCGATGAATTACAGAAAGGTAAGGTGTTTTTTTAAGATCCATTATTTTTTTATCAGATTAGGTGTTGCTGTGACCAATGCCTTATCAAACTTCCATTTCAGATTGTGTTGTTTGTGTGCAGGAAGCCTTTGTGTGAATGTGTAACCTCTGAAACTTTGCATGCTTTGTTTGTGTGTGTGTGTGTGTATTTTTATCTGTTTGTGTCTAGGTGACATTAAGTGGCCGAGACATTGACAAAGGAATCTCAGTCAGGACGTCAGGCGCTCAGATCAACGCTATTCCCTCCAATGAAGCAGAAGGTTCAGTATTATCTCTAACACTTCATACTTATAGTGACAAGTTACACACACTGTATGTTTGGTTTTATATGATTGTTATGATTGTGTTTTGCTCTTACGCCCCCTTTTTTCCCTCTGCCTTCGTCTCATAGATCTGAACTGTTTGACACTGACAGTGAATGAATCTCCGACAAAAACTAAAAACAACATTGTGGTGAGTCTCGGCAATACATCTCAAATTGCTGAGTGCTCAAATATCTCTAGTGAATTATCCTTACAAAGGCTGCTTATGTTAAACCAGCTCATAGAATGTAAATACAACAATAAACCCTTTATCCTTTTACTTTGTCAAGTCCAAGATTCGGACCAGCTACGTTAAGATTCGCACTTTGGAGAGTCGGTCGTTCACTGTTACACTGGACAGAGATTGCCGCAGGACCTACAGAGATGTGCAGAGGTAAGAGAGTCCATCGTCAGCTGTACTGTAAGTGAATAAAGGTCATATAAAGGTTTGGTATTTCATTGGTTAGACTAGCAGATCAAAGAGGTCTCCAGTCATGAAGGCCTCTTTTGGACACAAGGGTACCAGTGATGGTGGGTTTTAAAGTGGAACCCTGCAGTTTGTATTTGAATTTAGTAGAAGGAGCTAATGAGACCTTTCAAATCTAAAAGAACTGACCCTTTTTAACACAGTCTTGGTTAATCTGGACCCAGTTTCTGTGCAACCCAAAACTGATCGAACATGTTTGTGTTGTAGCATTGAGGTCTCCCCTTGTCTTGATCCCGGATACTGCGTTCAGAAAACCATGAGGTCCAAATTGAAGTTGGGAGATGACAAAGACGCTGGACTGAGCAAATACATGAGCAAAGGACTCCCTCTACCAATCAACACGTTTGCTGGCATCATCACCTGACACGATGGAGTAACGCCGCAGAGAAAGTTAGGAATTAAAACCTTCCACACTGAGATTTTCATCGCCGGAGTGGTTGTTGTTTCTACGAAAACAGAAGTCCAGTCAGACACATGAAAAGTCAAAGGGAATTACCTTTGAATCAGGTCCTGAAATCAAAAGGTTTCAGTTTGCCTGTGTGAAAAAGACTATACTATACATACAGTACTAATGTGGCGTCTTGCAGTCGATAGAATAACCAGTCGGCTCTTCATGAGTGAACTACTGTGCATACAGTACTTTAAGACAGACAGCGAGTATATGCAGACTGGAATAATGCCAAAGGACAATATTGCCTGTAACACTGGAAAGTACCTGTATACATTAAAGATTTAAGGACTACTGGCAATTGGAGCACTAATCATGTGGCGTTATCACAAAAACTCCACAGGCTATCGGGGAACTCTGATTTGAAGGGTTGACAGTTGTCCTACTTCATAGACACACTACCTTTTACACACACACACATACACACACACACACACACACACACACACACAGACTGTACACACAAAATAATGATAACATACAGACTCACCTGGCCTGTTAGCTGTTGAAATGTGCATATTGTAGAAAGACTGGTACGATGACAGCTGACACGTTTCATCGTTTCAGTCATTTTTCAAGCAAAATGTCAAACATTTGCTAGTTCTAGCTTCTTAAATGTAAGGATTTGCTGATTTTCTTTGTCATTTATGACAGTAAATGGACAAGTCTTTGGGTTTTGGACTGTTGTTTGGACAAAAGAAACAATTTGAAAACATCATTTTGGGCTCTGGTAAAACATTTTTCCAAATATTTTTCACATTTCAATAATCATGAGCTGCAGCCCTAGCTGACGGACAACTTGTTATTCCCATACCTGTTGCATAATGTAAGCTGTTATGACGGTGACATCAACCTTAGGTTCAGTGTTTGGAAACCTGGAAAGTTTCTAAAACCACACTATGTTCAGTGCAGAAGCTCCAGCCATGTCATGGAATTACTACAGAACAGAAGCAACGTTTGTGTTTCACTGTATCAGACAGACACTTGGATCATGCACAGACCAAGCTACAAAAAGTAGCTGTTAGACTTCAGACCGCTGACTTTATTGCTGGAGCCACTGTCTACTTACCAGATGTGCAAGATTCATGCTTAAAAGACGAAGAGCTAAACTTGGCGACGCTCACAAGTGAAACTTGCACACATGCCAGTAAATGTCACACACGTATGTGAGATCTAAAACTCACCTCTGACACTGTGTTGTGTTATAGTAGCAAATGATAAATGTGCTAAACTGCATCTGTTTGCACTAAAATGGCAGGGTTTCTTCAATCATCTTCTTGTGGGAGTGGAGCAACTGTGTGCAAAGCATGTATGACGTATGACTACTTGTGTAATTATGTCAGTCATTACTTTACATGTCATAAGTTATAGAGGATAAAAACACAACTATTGGTTCAGTTGTTATTCATGAAAAAGATAAAGGCATTGCTTTTTTGATATCTATGTTTCACTACCACGGAATTATTAGATTACAGCCTGTTTTTGATGCACTCCCACAGGTGTGATTTCGATGCAGTAAAAGTCAACACCCTCAGGAACTGGAGGTGATGTGTTATTGGGTGTACGACATAAAATCATGTGAGCATCTGTGTGTGTGTGTGTGTGTGTGTGTCTGCTGGCCTGGCAGGGTTCAAATCATCAATCGGTTGGATAATTCATGATAAAATTTTGCACATAATTTTCATCTAATGTCATATATAAAGAGGATGCCATGAAAAGCAAAATGTAATTGTGTAAATAAATGATTTTGTTTTGTACAGCCAGTGTTTGTGTTTTACAATAAATGTAGATATAAAATACTTTTTTTCTGAATTAACCACGTCTTACTAATGAGCTGGCTGAAAAAAGGAAGTAGTTTTTAGGAGTTTTGCTTTGACGCACAGCGGAGTGGACTCTCCCATGCTGTAAGTGCGTCCAGTGGCCACCGGATGGCGCTGTTTAGACACTAACCAAGTAGCGCGAGCGTTGGTTGACACAGGGAGACAGATGCACGCTGCACATTCAACACCGGCACCTGCCAGAGCTGGTGGGGACCGCTGGAGCATCTTTGCGCTCTCTGCCTCTACAGGTTGGTTACTGACTGCTGATGACTCAATGAAACACAGCAGCAGACTGAGACTGCAAGACCCTCCCCTGTAGTTTCGCCCCTTGCTGTTTCCCAGCCGTAGAGAGGACAGAAGAGAGGAGCAGCTGCCGGACCGATGGAGAAGAAGCAAGGATCTCCTCATCAGTACGGTTCACTGGAGCGCACTGAATGGACCAGAGACACCAACAAACCAGGTTACCTAACGAACAAACACTGCAATATTATCACTTGACTTGTACATCTATTGTGTGAGTTTAAAGTGACCTTTCTGTATATATTTAGTATCTCCTACAATATTACTCTCAATTGTCTTAATGTGTCACTGTAGTGTACTTAATGTTCTTATTGACATAACGTTTGCTCCAGGGAGTTACAGTGCAGCGAATACACAGACACTCCTCAATCTGTTTCTACACTATTCTGTAATACAATCTATGGCATCTAATGTTCCTGTAAGGCGTCATTGGTTTGTGTTCTGTCTTGAAAATGTAAAAAGGATTACTGTGGTTTGTTTATTAGTCTTTTACTTTTATATCTGGGTCATTTTTTATAGTTTATAGAACCAATCGATGTGTTTTTCTAGCTCACTCTGAAAATGTCAAGAATCCACAGGTGTCTGTCCTACTAGTGTGTGTGTGTGTGTGTGTGTATGTTTGTGTGTGTGTGTCCTTCCTTGTGTAAGAGAAAAGTGAGGCCCCATTACTCAGTGACCTGCACCTCAAATGATGAATAATGACCCACATGTGGGACTTGGCAGGACATTAGACGCATCTCAGCTTCACATTTGAGAGTGATCAGAAACCACAAAACTCTGTTTTGCATAGTGCAGTTTTACATTTGCATTTTTACACAAAGGACTTGTGAAACGATGAATCAATTATCAAAAGAGTTGCCGTTTAGTTTCCGTGTTTCGTTTCAGTTCTATTCCTCTTTGTTGCCGATGGTCATTGCTTTCCTCCATTATAATTGTGTGAACTGTGCTCATAATAGCATTGTTGTCAAGTTTTGAAGTGAAGTATATTGATGTGATCAGTCAGGTGGGAAGTTGGCAAAGCTGTGCAGAATCTCTGTTAAGCCCTCTATGTTTTTTCCCTCTACACTGGAAGATTTCATTCATCTCACTCTTCCTTCCTTTATCCCCACCTCTTGTCCTCTCCTTCTCCTCGTCCCCCTCCCTCTTTCCTACCACTTCTGCCTCTTGGTCTCTAAGCTGGCTGATCTGTCTGCCGGCATGCTGCTCTACCTCATTAGCCGTAAGAAGCACATCGTGGCAGTGTAGAAAAGAGATACTGTAAACTGAGCTCATGATGTAATTCATATTGGGGAGGGGGGGGGGGGTTGGATAAAGAGACGGGCTGGTTCGTGGGGGGAAACGAAGAAAAAGACGAGAAAGAAAGAGAGAGTGAGAAAAGGGACAAAGTGTAACAGAGGTCTAGTGATGAGTCATAACTGCTCAGTGGCAGAATAACCTGTCCTTGAGAGGCTCTGCAGCAGAACGTGTTGTCTCTAACAGTGCAAGAGTATACTAAACAACGCTTGTGACTTTCTTCACTTTCTTTATGATAAGAGATCTGAACCCAGCTCACAGCCCAGTGTTTCAGTCAGCTACATGGGAATCCCCAGTCATAGTCACTGCAGCTCGCAGGGATACAAGTGGTGAATGAACAACAATGCTGATCTGCTTGCTGGTAGCAGCTGTGATGTGATGCTGCAGCATCCTGTTTGTACTTCTAAGCACAACATTTCATCCCCTCTGTGAGTGACTGCTGATGAATTAGTATTCAGCATCTTTAATGTAATGAGAATGAGCAGTGTGAATACAGTGTGCAGTTTGAGATGAGAATACAAAGAGTGAGTGAGTGGCTCGCTCTGTTTTTCTTTCACTCTCACTTTCTCACGCTCAGGTTAACACACACCCACACACACACACACACACACACACACACACACACATATGCAGACAACGCTGACTTCATGACTGACATGTTATGAAAAAAGGTATCATTTACAAATTATTGTTAATTTGCCATTTGCTTTGTATGTTGGAGACAAAAGATTGGTATTCTATGTGGTTGTTTTGTCTGACCTGTGGTTATGTGTGTTTTTCGTGATGAAAGCGTAAATGGTTTTGCAATTGCCAAGATTGACACCACTCTCAAGTTTGTGCGAGCTACGAAGTTAGAACAGGGAGACAATTAGCATAAAGAAGCTTTATTAGCATTAAACAAAATGTGATACAGCATGTTAGTGAGCTTTAGAGGTGCTGGCAGGCGTATTTGGACAGAACCAAGGTTGCTGTTTCCGCCTGCCTCTGGTCTTTATGCCAAGCTAGGCTAATTCTGGCTCTAGCTCTCTCTGCAATAAAGTCGCTAAATGTCAAACTATTATCTTTATGATGCAAATACTTTTTAAATAAAAATAATGCAACCACAGAAATTGTTAAGCTTTTGTTTGTCTAAGAGAATAGAATATGATTCAATAAAATGTCTTCTTCTTTCGTCTTCTTATGTTTGAGCGAGCTTTGTATCCTTAGAAATTAGGCTTATTTGCTTCTACATTATGCAGTGCATTTTAATTAACTTTAATTCACAATTTTGAAACATGTGGGAATTTGTAGATAGTTTCATGTACGTCTTTTTATACTCTTCAATATTCAACAATTCACGCGGTCATGTCTCCTCTAACATGTCAAGGTTGTGTTGGCGCAACACTGACGTCAACCAGATTTGTCATAGTAACAGAGTACAGGACGTCTGTGTGAAGATGTCTGTCTGTACATCAGGATCCCTTTTTGTCTGCCACACAAAGCAGACTGCAGTTGCAAGTGCCTAAACAAAGCTCTAAAGCCACCAGGGATATGAGTCCATGTAAGCTGGCAATTATCACCAAGCATGGTTGATGCTTCCCACAGTGCTTTTACTACTACCCTGAAGTCATACAATCCCTGTTTGAGTTATAATGATACACTTCTCCTCTATTCTGCCTTCTTGTCATGCCAGTACAGAAGACGTGTCTTCACAGCACTTTGAACCCAGTCAGCTCTACCTTCCCCAAGGCTAATGGCTATGTGACTAGAATAGAGGCATTACAGACTAGAGCTCTACTAAGTAATATTGTGCATATATAAAGAGGATTTAAGGGCCCCAGGAGGAGTCAGAGGCCGCCTGTCAGTGGGGGTATTGGTATCTCCCTGGTTATGTCTGCCTCGGCCCCCATGTTGTGCAGCTTTCTGCAGGTAAGTGACAGTCATCCAAGACCGCTACAGTGCTAAATGGACCAATTGGAGAGCAGGCAGTGGTGATTTCTTTCAGTTGTCACTGCAGGTCTTTGATTATCTACCTTCGAGAGGGTCAACCATACTTGGATCTCAGGGTAAATTGAATCTGCAAATTGTGAATTGTAATTTGATGTGCATGGCTAAAACAATTGCTTTTTTAGAAGGTGGTTGCAGTTAAATGTTTGACATTCTAGTGCTGCTGCAGCTCACAGTGTACAGTAGCTACACTGTGTGAAATGCTTTGATGTCCTTTCATACCACACAAACGCTTCCAGGGACCTTGGGACACATTCATTAAAAAATATTACAGAGCTGTTTGGAGTACTGTGCTGTTTCGGTACTGTACAATTTCCCCCCGGGGATCAATAAAGTATTTCTGATTCTGATTCTGATTCTGAGTAAGCCCACACATTGTTGTAAATGGCGACTGAGATAAGTCCAGCAAACATTGTGCAATTTTATATTATTTGCCTTATTTTAGATTGAGGATTGAATTTTCATTACGAGCTGTCTGTTTGAAAGGATACAGTTAAAAGGAGTAATACAGGGATCAGTGTGTGGTATGACATGCATAATGAGAACTGTGTTTAATATTACTGTTCACCAAGCCATCACTGCGTCCTCTGTGCAGTATATGATTATTTAATTGCTTGAAAGTGGAGCTGCTTACTACCATCTCAATGTTCTGTAAAAATAATCATGTGGCATGCTGAAATTATTTGATGGGAGGTACTCTATAATAATGCTATATATGCTTTTAATGCCAATAATAAGTACTGGCCGCAGTACATTTATTTACATGCACATATTTAGCTTTTAACTGTCATGACATGGTTCCCTGGCATGATACAGATTTTGAATTTAATTTCTTCCTTGATTTCACTCTGTGGCTCAGGTTCACAAGTTACTCTTTGCCTTAGAAAGAATAACAGAACTTTCTAAACATTGTTTTGTAATTAGACATTAGACAAGGGAATCCTGATGTCACATTAAACTGCGTCTGTGTTTAGGTTTGCAACTGATTACATCGATCACTTGCAATGGCTGCAACTAACAATTACTTTCATTACTGATTAACTCTATTATTATTTTGTCTGTAAATTGTCAGAAAATAGTGAAAAATGTCTGTCACAGTTTCCCAGAACCTATAGGGATGTCCTCAAATGTCTTGAAAAGAGACTCAATTTACAATACGATATAAAACAGAGAAAATGGGCAAACACTGGAGAAGCTGAAACCAGAGACTTTAGGACTTGATAAATGACAGAATCAATTATGTCAGTTGTCGAAGTTGTTGTTTGTTGTTGTTGTTGTTTAAAATTGTTTATTTGAACCTGAATCTTTTCAGCTCCAGCTGGGAGTGATTTTTAGATCGGATTCTGTAAACGTTGTGGGGATTACACCAGGGGATTTACGTTTTGCAGGAAAATTGACACTGAATGGTTGAACAGTGAATTATCTCTCTACAGCAGAACATGGCCGTGTAGACAGGACTACAGTGTATGTGTCTGACAGTCATACTGGGGGGGGGGGGGGGGTAATGTCCTGGGCTGACCCACCAACCTTGGTTTACGCAATTAATCAGTTTGTATGTGTGTGTGCCAACCACTGACACATGGTTATTTGGCTGTGACGCTCTGCTCCTCATAAGCAATTTCAAAGTACATCTGCTGCAGCTGTTTATACAGTTTAAAATGCAGATTCATAGGCAGTAATTGTTCTGCAGTGGCAAATTGGATAATCTTTAAAAGCTCCTGAGTGTGTATGTGTCTGCCTGTCTCTGTATAGTATTCGTGTACTGTAAACTCCCTTTAATAAAGAAGAACATCTAAATGCACTTTAATGTTTTTGTGTCAGACATGTTGCATATTTGTCCAACATATGGTCTTTTACAACATTCAGTAAGACTAAAAACTGTCCTCCTCTTTTCTCTCTCCCTCAGAGGACGACGTGGTGTCCATGGCGGACTCCACCATCACCGTGGACGACATTGAGGGGGAGCTTTTTAAGATTGATAGGATCAGGGATGTCCTGGTCAGGAGGGAGTCAGAGCTCAGATACATGTGAGTGGTTTAAGAAACACCAACACCTTGCTTTCATTTGGTGTCATGGTTGCCATCTGCAGCCAGTGTGATTACTGGAGACAAAAACAGGCTCAATAACAGCAACCCAGACTCCAGATTTACAGTAGAAAGGTGAAAGCATCTTTAAGTTTAATGCTGGTCTGGTTTTGATTAAGTTACTTATTTTGGCAATGTGATATGGTTTGCTCATTGCACACCAGAATATATAAAATTAATGAATAAATGAAAAGTGGAGACGGAACTCAGATCCTTTCCTCTAGCGGTCACAAAATACCTTAAACAATTGCTTTACCCTAACCATACCTTAACCATAATTTATCAGCCATAACATAATCTTTTCCTAACCTTAGTTAATGTTCATTTTAAAGTTATTCTTAACATGCTAAGTTTGCTGGACTGTGCACTGTTGTCAAGCCAGAACAACCCATAGTTCAGAAGCTAGTGCCTCGCTGGAGCATTGCATGCATCTTCAGGCTTTGGCTTTTCCCACCAAGAATCAAATCATTTAAGCCATTTTTCCATTCAGGAGCACACCTTGGTGTCAGAAACACATCTCCTAACAGCCCTCTATTCTCTCCCCTCATTTCTCTCCATCACACCCCAAGCTGGCCCCCATTACAATTTCAATGGCTTTACCTTTGCTTCCGCTAAGAAGGCTAATGCATGGATATTTATTCATCTACTCCTCTGAAAGATAGGCAATAACACTGCTCAGAAAGCGGGGGGAATGTGAGGAGTGGCGTGAGTGGAGTAGCAAGCAAGAGTCAAGCAGATAAAGTGGGAGAATGAGAGACTGGAGGAGGAGGAGGAGGAGGAGGAGGTGGACATGAAGAGGAAGAGGACGGAGATGGAGAGACAATTTGAAGCAATTTTTCCCCCCCAGCGCTCCACAAACAAACAAACCCCAAGGTGTGTGTTTCTTCTAGTAAGTGAAGTAAAGCGTATAATTTGTATTCCAGACCTCATGGCCATTTCTGCACATCTGTGGGAGAGCATCTTACATGACAGGTAGACGAGGCACGGTGGCGAGTCCCTCACTCTGCTGACATTGATGAATGGGTGTAATGTGTGGGTGATTTTGCGTCTGACCCTGTGAGTGCCTGTATGTGTGTGTGTTTCTTACAAAAGACTCAGTTGCTCTGATACCGGGTCACGTAAGGGCCTCTAACTCCGTCAGGCGAGGAAGGCACACAGGGTCTTCCACCTTACCTCAGTGTCAGTAACGATCCACCGACTTGAAGGGAAAGAGCGTGATCAAGACGGAGTGAAAGCTATCTGACTCAGAGACGTCACAGGGATTTCTGCGTCATCTCCTGTGTGAAATATAAGAATGAAATCAAGCTTTCTCTGTTTGAATTTCATTTTCCCATACAGTAGAGTCAAGATTTCACTCCTCACCACCCTTTAAAGTACAAAGGGAGCTGATATGCAGCATGTGCAGTACTAATAAGTGTTTGTGGGTTTCTTTTGTTCCATCATGCCTGTGCAGGATGGATGACATTCAGCTGTGCAAGGAGATCACTCGCCTGAAGAAGGAGCTGCACAAATTAGTGTCCATACCAGGTAGGAGGTTAAACTAAGAAATGAACGGAGTTAGAATGATTATTTGCTTTCTTTCCAAGAATTAGTTGAGAAGATTGATGCCACCCTCATGACTGCACGCTAAATATGAAGCTGGAGCCAGCAGGTGGTTACACTTAGCTTTACCCTAGCTTAGCTTAGCATAAAGACTGGAAACAGGGGGAAATAACTAGCCAGGCTATCTCCAAAGTTCAAATCAGAGGTGTAAAAAATCAGGAGCAACAGGAAAACCTGTTGGACCCAGGCTAATTGTTTTCACCCACTTCCAGTCTTCATGCTAAGCTAAGCTAATCGTCTCCTGGCTCTAGCTTCATATTTAATGCATATAGCATAGAGAGAGGTACCAATCCTCTCATGTAACTCTCAGCAAGAAAATCGTAATCGTATTGCCCAAAACGTTCTATTCCTTTACTATTCCTTTAAATAAATTGATATTGATATTATTTATGTATTTGCTTGTTCAATGACCCTTTATGTTTATCGTAAAGTAGGTAATCTGGGACAAACACTACATACCCAGATGTCTTGTGTTGCAGATAATGACAAGTCCAACGAGGACCGGCTGAAGGAAGAAGAGCTACTGCAGCAGATCCACAAGCTGGTCGAGACCAGAGATTTCCTGGTGGACGATGTGGAGTTTGAACGACTCAGGTGTGCTTCTGCCTCTATGGTTTCATCACAGCTTGGTAGGAGTCCTTTGGTCATCTGTCACTATAGGCTGTGAATCAATAATTCAAAATGAAATAAAATGAAAGTCTACTGCACAAAGCCACCCGATAGAGATGCAGTGCACATATAGTACCCATTCAGTCTCCCAGAAAAGGCTTCAAGGGAATTCTTTGGAAAAACTTAACCGTGACACCTATTTTTTCATGCACAGGAGCACAGATCTTTGATAACACCAATTCATGAGCGTCGCTCTCATAATGACTGATAGGGCTCAGATTGGAACATCGCCTGTAGTCATGATTGCTGGTAACGTATCTCAGTTCAGCATCATCCATATGCATGCTTCCACAAAGGCGCCTCATTGCACTCCATTAAAAACACTGGAACATTTCCTAAGGCACAGCGCTGTGAGAGAGAGTACCGCAGAGCGCACAGCAGAGAGCCATTTCAATTAAGGATGTGTCAGCGGACATCAGGAAGTACTGTGAGAGGAGCTGCCATTGGTTCAAAAAAATAAACAGTGTGCATCTATTTCAGGTACGCCAAGCCTGCTGCTGGCTGTATACAACACACTCCAGGGAACTTTACAGAATATTAGAGGAAACGGTCACAGGAAAGCAGGTGTCTTGCAAATTCTGTTTTCTAAATGCAGAGATGTAAAATGCTTTTTATTGCTTATTAATTTAATGTGAGCTTATTGTAGGTTAAGTTATTAGTATTATGGACGACTGCTCTCTCAGAGTTACCTCTTTAGATGTTTCGTAAAGAACTAAATCACTGTATTTAGCTTACTCTGGGTTCATTTAGAGTGTGTTACACTGCTTGGTAATCTTTACAGAAAATGAATGGACCTCTGCTTACTTCCTGATCCTGATGCAGCACATACATCCTTGCAAGTTCTTTAACTTGACACTCAACTCGTAATCTAATGGGACTGTCTGGGACAGTGGACAACCAGATGTGGTTTTAGGTTTCAGCTTCTCTCCACTCCAATTCTCAAGCACTGTTAGTCTTGATCAACAGTTTGAGTTGGCAGCTGACAGCAGCTGTGAAAACCTAGAAGGGCTGCTGGGAAGGTGAGAGGCAGGAAGCAGGAGAACAACAGCGCGCTAATGGATCGCAGCGACGAGAGGCTGTGACAGCGCTTAAGGCCATGTTGTCCATGATAAATATAGAGATCTTTCTATTGTTAGTTCTCTACTTTTTGTTATACCCGGACTGTCCTTCACAACGAAATTCTGCCCGCAGTTTGTATGTTTTAGTGTTTATTTTCAAAGCAGGACAGACATGGTACAGTTAGTAACAGAACATAACAGATATCAACACTATCTGTTATATATATCCTGATGTATTTAGTAATATTGAACTTCACTTGGCACTACAAACTATCCAAATAGCCAAATATGCAGGGTATGTTTATCCAATCTAAGAATATCTTCATAGACAGAGTGGCTGCCAGATTTATTGAATTTATCACTAGAGCCTCTCAGAGTAAATCTAATCTTTTCTAACAGCCAGAACTGCATTAGGTTTCTTAACCAGCGGGTATCTTGGGGGGGTGTTTTTAAGCTCTACATTTTGGTAAAATCAATCCTCTTTGAATTGTTCATTCAGTACTAGTGGAATAGATAGCAAGTGTAAAATAGAGACCATATTTGACTTTTACATCAGTATAATAAGGGATTCCTCTCAGGATGTATTTTGGCCAGCTAGTCTTTTGTGATCTGAAGACTACATTGTTGTTGAAGTGGTTTAATTTATTCATGTATTTTATATCAATCTTTCTCAATTTCTACAGGGAGAACGAAGAAGATAAAGAAATGGCAGATTTTCTGAAGTCTAAATTCCCAAGAAATATGAAGAAGACAGGTATCTAAGCATAAAGAGAGCTGCAACTTTGTGCTCCACCAAAGTATCAACACATAATAGCACGTAACACATAATAGCAAGTGGCAAATATTTTCCTTGTTCCAAATGTTTTTCTTCTTCAAGGTGTTTTCCTCCTGAGGGCTTTGAAGGATGAAGTTTCACATATCCACTGACTGATTCACCATAAAATAGAAATAGGAGTATGAGACTATATTTTAGACCTGTCTGCAAAATGATGCTCCTCTTAGCCAAGTCGTTAATCATACTTTTTTATGCATTGTGTGTGTTTACCTGCTGTGTGTGTGAGAGAGATAGAGAAACAGAGAGAGCATCAGAATCAAAGACAAAGATGAAGTTGTCTCTTGTAGCACACATAACACAATCCATCATAACCTTGTTTGGAGAATATTTCATATTTTCATATACATATATACATATTCTCTGCATTTCAGGTGTACCAACCAGACGGGTGCCATCCAGGGCTCAGCAGGCCTCTTCTCCCTTCACCAAGACAGGCCTCACCCTGCTGAAGGAGTGCTGTGGCTTCACCTGCTCCATCATGTAGCCTGGAGTCAAAATGGACTCCAGGGCTGACCCAGGGGCCACAAACCAAAAATGGGCATTCCACAGGAGTCAATATTTCCAGTTTCAGCTTTTCAGTCCGAGAAAGACTTTGAAGCGTGGATGGAGCACTTACAGACGCAAGTTGAGAATTTCCCAGAGGGAGAGCAAAGGATGTTGCAAAGATCATGTGGTGTGTTTTCCATGCCAAGACCCAAGTTTGTCTTGTGTTGGATCTGTTTGTCTTTTTCATCTGATTTAATTTCTGATTTTTGTTTTCATCCCATGTCTCCGCTCTCCACGTCTCTCATCCCACTCCTGTTTTCATTTTTACTCCTTAATTATCACTGCTCAGCCAGCTTCTCCTGAGTAATAGTTTCCAAAAGGAACAATCCAACATACAGTATTTATTTCTTTTTTGTTAGGCAGGCAAGACAGGGTTTGAAGGACAGAAATAGCATGGCACAAGTCAGCATAAGGCATGTATATTGCACACACTAATTGGATTGACACGCCTACAAGTTTTACATTCAAAGACTCAAATGAGCTATGATAACTGTCATCTCCTAATTAAAAGAAGGAGCTGTTTTGCAGGAGTCAGCAGGCCAGTCTAGACACACTGCTGGAACTTTATAATCAGTATTAAGGAGATAACGCTAATGAAACTGACATTAATCGGGAGCTCTGTCAGGATGAAGTTGCCTGTGACTCCAGATCCAAATTGGTACGACCTTTTGAAAAGTGGTGGCTTGTGAAGAAAGAACGGATGTCTCATGACGCTCCATTTTCCTTCAATAATAGTTAGCTAATATTGACTAATGTCTTCTTTTTTTATATGTTCCAGTATTTTTCCATCAGTGACGTTGCAAAACCTCCATGTTGTGCACTGTAGGCTGCAGTGCTTATTTCGTTTTTTTGTTTGCAAAGAAACATTGAAGAGCATCACACAATATTACATTATATAATATAATTTTTTTTGCTAATCCTCACTTGTGTTTTACTTTTCGTCCCCATGCTTCATTATTTTATGACATATTTCAACAGATAGCACATTATGGAGGGAAAGGTAGTGATTTCAGTGTCATGTGGGGACACATACAGTATTAAAACATACCTTGGTGTTCATATGGTACCGTGTACACATGAGCAAGCTGAGGTATGAGCACATATAGACTACTTTCACTTAATTAGTCAATTGAATTATAATTCTCAGTCCATTGCGCTCTGTTTCCACAAATGATATGGATCGGCTCACAACTGACACTGCAGACCACTAGACCTAATATATATATATATATATATATATATATATATACACCACTCCAGTGATAAAAACAGTCATCAGTCACATCACTTGACATTGTTTTGAGAGGGTTCTTTATGTTTCATTTTAATCCACTGGCCGGGGCAAACCTCTTCAGCCCACTTCCACTATGAAAAAACATTTCTTACCACCCTATATTTTTTTATCAGTTATTATGGTCTGAATATGTACCTATAGAAGGTGTATCCATGTCCATTACATTGGCCACAGGGATGGCCAATCAAACCACGGAGCAGATCTCTGTGTTGCCAAGAAGAACAGTCGCCATAGCAACCTTGTATACCCCATATCTTTACAATGATGCAGGTTGGATGGATCAGAGAGATTAGACTTCATAGATGTGACAAAAACAAATACTCGAGCGCTATCATGGTTTGCTAATGAAAGGCAAACAGGTAATTGTGGTGATTTTCACATTTTGGATTCACTCTGGGGATAACACAGCCTATTTAGAATTGCAAAAAAATCTACCATAATTGAGCCTCTGAATCCCTTTCACACCCTTTTAGATTAACTGATAACCACTTGGAGATTGGGTAAACACAAGGCTGCTGTGCTTGACTGGAAAGTGTACATGTTGGATTTGTAATCATTATATTTATACATTTCTTGGTGGATCTCCCAGTTTGTTTCTCATCCTCATGTTTGATGCAGTCTTCTCATTTATGGTTTATGCCCAACTAGTCCTCAGGATGGATACATGGATGCAGCTGTCTCTTTTGTTCAATCGCTGGATCTTTTCATATTCAGTCTCAACACTGTCACAGAGGCTTTGGGTCACATATCACCCAGCAACCATGTCTGGTGCTGTCATGCAGGTTCACAGGGGAATTAGATGTGTGCCAGTAATGTGTAAATACTATCAGCCATGATAGAAAAACAAAAAGATACTGTGCCAGGAAAATATTACTTCTTGTTGTTTGGGTCTGTGAAAGTGATATACAAGAGGTGGATAGGAAATTTGTTTCAAAATGAAGTATGTAAACCATTTTGCTGTTTATTTGTAACCCAAGTTTGAAAAAGACAATAACAGTTAGTTGAAACATACAAATACAAATATCTTGGAAACACAAAATCTATCATCTGAGCCAAAATCATCAGGTCATGCAGAAACTAACTTTTTCAAGTCTGTTCCCATGACTGAGCTGCGTGGTGAATAAATGAAGACCGTCATCGAATCAGTAATTGTTTTTTATGAGTGTGTGACGTATTTCTGTTCTTCAGTTTTCACATTTCGACAGAAAACCAGCTGTTCACACCTGCTGGAGGGTGTGTTACATCCCCTAACTGTGCTCTGCAAGGAGTCATGGAAAGATTCGTGAATTTTCAGAGGAGAATTCTTAGAGATGTGGAAGAGACCACGTAGCCTCTTAGGACAGACAGTGTGTCGCAGGAGAATGAGTCGGAGAGAGAAAGTGACACAAGAAGAGAGGTTGAAGTGGCTGAAAGCAGGGGAGATGAAGAAAAAGAGAGGAAGAGTGGGAGGGAACAGAGTGGGGGGGTGGGGGGGTCTAATCTTCAGCGTGAGTCATCCTCAGTGAAACCACTGCGAGTTCCCACAAGGGCAGCTCTCAGTGAAAGCTACGTGAAAAGGGCAGGACTGTCATTCAAACACCGTAATCCTGTCCACCTTCTGCACAGCTCAGTGTTTAAGAGGAGGCAGCGCAAATATGTGTGTGAGAAACAAATAAATGAGAAAGAAAATGTGAGTGCGTGTGAGCTTGTTTGTGTGCCTAGGAACACAAGGGTGATAACGAGAGGTACGGTAGCTGTCACTGCTTTGTTACTATGGTTACTGTGACTTGATGGCACACTCTCACTTCTTGTTTTATTTGGTCGTGCTATGTAATAAACTCTAAATGCAAGGCTGCATGTGTTTTAAAACTGCTAGAGGAAGATTATATGGACCTGTTTTTATAATGTTCAGGGTACAGGGTCCTTAAATGTTCTCAGTTAAAGCTGCAAATGTAATAAATTAAATCTTATCTCAAGATTTGGTCTCATCGTTACAATTCAGCATGTTACTACTCTGGACTGAACAGTCAAAGACATTTAAATCAGTACTCTCAGTACTGTTTTTTTAGATTTGTCACAACATCACTCATCTGTGTTTCTTGTTTTTTTTTAAAGTGAAAAATGTGATCACATAGATTGCCAACAGTTAGATAGCCTAGGAGATCAATATCACTCGCATAGCTGTCCGTTAAATATGAAGCTAGTGCCAGGAAGCAATTAGCTTACGATAAACAGCCTGGCTCACTTCATAGTTCAAAAATACACCCATACAAACACCTCTAAAGCTTACTAATTAAAACATCAAGTTGCTGCCGGTTGCCTGGCAACCTCATGGTGATTATAAGACTCCAGGAAGTTGACACACCCTGCTCATGGATGGATGAGCAAGAGAGGCGCTGCCGCTCACTCTCGCTGCTAAATTTGTCCTAGTGGCCACTTGCGGTATTGCAACAAAAAAATCCCCTGCCGCCCCAAAAGCATTTTCCCCAAAGACCACAGGACACACCCAACTACAAACAATGTCAATTACCTATTAATCTATCCAGGTTTTATATTTGTAAAACTTTACCAGAGCCTAGAAAAGCATATTTAAAGTATGTGGCGTTATCCCAATGTAAAGTCTATGAGTCCAGTGGGACTGCATGGATGGGCAGGGCCAGTGGGAGAAACACTAATGAGCATGTGCAGTGGACCATGTAACACAGAAGCAAACCTGGAAGAAAACTTTTTTGGCGTATCCCATGGATGTAAACGACCTGGATACGGCACCGCCGCTCAGCCTGGCTTCCAATTTGACCCAGTGGCCACTCGCGGTATCGCAGCAAAAAAAAAAAGAAAGTCCCCATAGACCACCATAATAAAAGAGACGTCTGTAAAACTGGACATCTTGAACAGCAAACAAGGTCAATTATAACTGTATTATGCATTTTTGATTCATGGAGGTTTTATATTTGTAAAAGTTTCCTTCAGCCGAGCAAAGTGTTTCCTTGACGTCATCTCAATGTAAAGTCTATAGGCCGCGCCGGAACTCGCAGGTGGGGCCAGCGGGAGAAACACTGCTGAGCATACTCAGTGGGCTGCAGACCCCCGGAAGTAAATACGGAAGATAGATCTTATAATACATCCATGGCCTTGCTGCTGTTTTGCAAGGTATCAATCTTCTCATCTAACTTTCAGCAAGAAAGCAAATACTTTAACCTATTATAGCGGCCAAGACTGAGCAACTACCAGCCGTGGGTGAAACAACAATCTGGCGCTGAGTAGGCGAAGAGCCAGGGTTGACATACTGCTGAGTTGAAGAGTAGATGGACAGCAGGTGGGCAGGTACAGCAGGTGTGCATAATCAGCAGGAGTCCAGGAGCCAGGAGAGTCAGAGAGGGATTGCCACGTCCACACCACAGACGCTTAGACTCAGAGAGAGACAGACAGAAGCACAGGAGACGCAGGGAAGGGGAAAATATAAGGAAACACAAGGGAAAATACTGGGGATCTTCGAACCGGTAGGCTGGCAAGGGATCACACAGGCAGAGTCAGACAGGCAGGGAATCGCTGGACAGCTAGGCATGAGACACTAGACAATCTGATAGAGGGTGAGTGGATCTGGGCTGGTATATGAATGTGTGACTGATCCAGATGTGGAGATGGGCAGGGAAGCTCAGGTGAAGGGACAGGTGGGAGAAGGGTAACTGTAGGGCAGGAGGGAGGGGAAAGGATCTGTGACGACAGGCAGAAAACACAGGACAAAAAGCGTGACAGATGGCCTCTATCATACATTTATTCCCCACTCATGAGGCAGATGAGATGATATGTGGCTCAGTGAGATCAATTTAATATTTCATCCATTTTTACTGTATGAGAAGTACTTCTGTCTCTATTTGTAGAACTAGGGATGTTTTTTCCCTGTTCTCATACTTGAAGATAGTATGTCATCATTTCCTCTCTTTGATCTGCCTCTGTTAATGCCTGCTGGCATTTAGCACATCCATAATCAAAGGGCAATGAATAAAGGGGAACTATTACTGCACAACTCAACATGAGTGCCTTACAGCCAGATGAATATTGAAATGTGAAAATAACTATTGAAAACGGACAACCTTGATCTCAGATCTTGTGATTTTCCTCTTCTCATAAAATGTGTCCTTAACTGAAACAAATGTGGCAGCTTCTTTTTTTTTGGAATTAGTTTAGTTTTCTTTTATACTGTACATGATTACGCTCTTATTATCTCATTATAGGATATATTTAAATGTTAATGTAGGTATTATGTCAATTTCAGTATCATAGAGTGTAATCTGCCAAATCTGAATCTTTGTTTTATGTGCTGCTATTATATTGCAAAGTATTCAATGATCACTCAATGATTCAACTGTACGGTCATTTTAGAGGCTGTTGTCTGTTGTGCTGTTGAATTGTTTTGCTTTATACTGTTACTATGTATATATATATATATATATATATATATATATATATATATATATATATATATACTATTTTGTCCATCCCCATTTATATCAATGAAAGTGAGCTAAATAATAGAAACACCTCTCTGTATAATGCAATAGAATTCAACAGCACCACAAACTGCAGCCTCCAAAATGATCGTAAAGTTGAATCAACACCTCTCTAAATCAGAATTCAACAAAAAACTGAATATTAAAACCTCCATGAAGATAGGATTTATTGCAGGACTGTTGCATTCGGCTGCATTAGTTTTAGCTAGGTGTATCTAATAAACTGGTAACTGAGTGTATATCCTCCATTAAAAGTTCAGGAACAGTACGAAGCATTAAAACTTTCAAATTTCAAGTGATTAATGCAATACTGGAGCTTTCTATAGCAGTGAAGGCGAGGCAGGTGAGGATCTGATTAACTTTACTGAACGATGAAGGTGGTTTGCTACAAGACATACTGTATATGACAAAGTGCTGAAATGAAATAACCACAACAGCACAGTGAATATAATACACACAATAATAATGCTTTGAAATAGAAGAGCAGATGCACAGACACATGCTTTTTTTCAGCGCTGCAAAAGAGTTTGGAGAGGTGTCAGATTGTTGCTCATGTCTTCATGTTGATCTTGTGGAGGTTGATCTGCTCTGAAGCACTTACTGGACGAGTTATTTGATCCTATTAGTACCAGGACTGTGTGTGCTGGCTAATTAACAATCCAGTGACATCTGAGCACTGCGGATACCAGCTGGAGCCTGCCTGGTTTCTATTCTTTCATGTGCATAACCATAGTGATGATTTGCACTGCATACTTGCAGTGTATAGCACTATATACACTATATTTTGTCTCACCACCTTCTGTCAGTCTCTGTCATGTAGTTCTGTTTTAAATCCACAGACAGTTCCTACTGGTTCTCGTTTGTGTCCTGTGTCTCTCTTCAGTCCAGCGGTTTCTAAATAACAGCAACACTCAACCTCACAGTCACCAGTAATGAGAGCGTGGGCAGTGCTAGCGCCTTTTACTTGGAAGGTTGCCATGTTCCATTAACTCTCTCCTAAAGTCACCAATGCAGGAAACAAAACTGATTTCATCACTTAAAAAAAGAAAAAGAAAAAGCAGCTCTGACTCATCCCCCAGTCAATCCTACCTCCACGCTTTCTTTCTTTCTCTCTATGCTCCCATGCCTGTCCTCCCTCCCTCCCTCCCTCCCTCCCAATGTGTCCTCAAAACACTCTCCCGGCATCTCAAACCAAATAATCGAATGATTATGCAGCAGGTTGCCAGGTCCCGGGTCTGCTTCCCTGCTTATCTCCCTCTCATTATGTCAACAGGCAGCAGCAACGTCATGCAAATGTGGGTTTGCTCAGAAAAATGCCAAAGTAGCAATGACAGCGTGTGAGTGTGTGTGAGCACCTGCAGGCCTGTGTGGAGAGAGTGCGACCATTTGTGACCAGTCGACGCTCACTGTTGTGTCTTGTTTATTTATTTTCTCGCTTGTTTGTGCTTCTTTATAATATATGACAGGCAAAGGAATAATTTGACTGATGATTTTGCTCCCTTCACTTATGATTGGCTGCTGAAAGAACTGAAGGTTGTTTTGTTTGGGCATTCATCACAGGGATGTGCTTGAGGTTATGAATGAAACAACTGCTAAGCTGAATATAATGAATTGTCCAGTGTATTGTCCAAACATCCCAACATCCCTTGTGTCCTTGAATATTACATTGACCCTGGAAATCAGGAGGTAAAATGTCAAAGGCGAAAGAAAAGGGGAAGAAAGAAACTGATGAGATGAAAGAAAGCTAAACTCTAAAATGTGATTTTGAGCTATAGAGATAAAACTGACTTGACTTGACACCTGGCAGCAAAGACCTGGATCTTGGACTCATCCAGGAATCTCTTTACCGTTTAGTTTTTTTTCTGTCTTACAAATACACAGAGGAGAAGGCGGTGCTTCCCCTGATATAATCTGATTCTAGTTTTTATTTGCTTTATGGGTTTTTACCATTTTTATTTTATTTTATTACGTGGTACGTTATATTCTATTATTGCTGTTTTTCTATCTTATGTTTCATGTATTCTCTGCTTGCCATGTGAAGCACTTTGTGACTTTATTTTGATAAGTGCTATATAAATAAAGATATTATTATTATTAGCATTTTATTACTGCAACTGTATGTCATTTTAGCACACGTGTACTATTCCCTGCTTCTCTTTATTGATTAAAGCTGTTTCTTTTATTTGTTTATTGTACAAGAATGAGGAAACACTGTACAAAAGCCCATGTGTCCAAATCCTGGTGGCTGTGGGAGAAATATTATTTTCTCTGAGTGCTTAGACACTCTATGGAGCCATGCTGTAGAAATATGCTCCTCGTCCGTTTTAAATGTAACAAGAGTCATCTTCACATCCAGGTACTCCATCCCCCTCAGCTCCCAACCTCCCAGCCCTCATTGACACTGCTATCACACGCAAAGCACTCACCATCGCACGCGACCCCAGCCACCCCCCAATGCCACCAGCAATAACGCTCAAATGGACTCGTGTTCCGCACGGAGGACAACAAATGAGCCAACTGTCCGTCGTTGAACAGCAGTGCTCTGGCTCCATCTTGTGGCCACATAGAGTAAGTGCAGCTACAAGCGAAGCGCGGTATCTCAGTTTTGCCAGATTCTGATTCTCCGCCAAGTTGAGTTACACGTCAGTGGGGAACCTGTACTGGTGAGTGGACGTGTACAGCGCGCGTCAGCCGGTTCCCGGATGCGCCGAACAGAAACATGGAACGGGTGGTGGTGGAAGTGCCGATCAACAACGGTGAGATACATTACCACCTGCACGTCTAACGCGCCTTTCAGCCACTTATATTAACATCTAAACGGCGTTTGGTGCTTCTTTCGATTCGTGCACAAACGCTCCTCCTCCTCCTCCTCTTCCTCTGACGCACGGTTCGGCATTGAGCGTGCTGTAGCCTCTGTAGGGCTATCAGTGCTTCTCAGGCTATTTTGTCTCGTCTCTGTGTGTGAACGCTTGTAGCTGCAGGCTACCGGCTGCTTGCACTTGTGCACTGTGTGACGGAGCTGCTGTCAGCTGCCAAACGGCAGCTCTGCAACTGACTGCTGCTGTCACCACTTACCTCTCTGCACCAAAACACAGGCCCAATGTGTTACCCCTCATGGCTTTTCACTTCTATGCATGGTAATAACATGTACTTACACGAGTAGTAGTAGTGATTGTAAAAGAATCCACTGAATGAAATAATCCATCATTATAGAATATATCAATCTATCATAGATCAGTTTCACACCATGTTTTGTTTTTAAACACAGGGTTTCCTAGGTTACAGTGGGTTTAGCCCTAACATGTGCCCATGTTGATAGTATTGATAACAATGATAACTACAATATTGTATTTATGAGGTATCGTTGATTTGTTTCCTTTTCATGGAGGTCAGAGGTCAGAGCAGTTCTGGAGCAGATCCCCTGTGTGAACGACACTTTCTGTATTCATTTTCTCACCTCGCTGCACTTCAACATATTTCTAGTCTGCATCTTTTCTCTTCTATTCGATTGTATTCTATTCTATTCCCAACTTCAGGTTTTTCCCTCGCCGGCCCTTCCACGACCCCACGAAAGCGTCAGGTGCGTTTTTCAGCGCGGCATGACATCATCCTTCTGCGGGAGGTTATCGCCCAGAACCCCTTTGCCTCCAAAGAGCCAGGTTAGTCCTGTTTTTAAAGGACTAATCTGCCTGAAAGCACTTATACGAAATACTGTTTAGATGGTAGTTCATGCATGACAAATATGGACAATGTGTTGTCATGTCAAAATATTTCTAATGAAGCTACAGCAGTGTTTAATAGAGGAACATTTTTTTAATCCATTAAAAAACATCAATATTAACCTGACAGTTCCTTAAACAAACAGTAAGGGGGTTGTTTAAAACTGCCTTTATGTAAAGACATTACTGTGCATATGTCCTATGAACACAGACATGCCTGTGTATTCATGAGATAATTGGCTACAAAGTTAATGGCTGATTTCCTACATGTGGGTGAACTCATCCATCTTTATCAGGACGTATCTGGGCCCGTGTGGGGGAGATCATTACTGCAGCGCTCCAGGATGAAAACTTTGAGGTGGATGCCAGGAGGTGTAGGGAGAGGACCATGCTGCTGCTAGACTACTACAAGAAACAAGACTTTCCCAGTCTGCGCAGGTTGGTTCAGTCACTAGGACCCACATTTTAGAAGAAATTAAAAGCAAACTGTACTGCCAGGGCCATTATTTCCTCTGAGCTGGACTTGTGTTGGAGATGTGCTCGGCCTTACCAAAAAGAAAGTTGACTGTGTGTGTGCTCTTGGTGTTCTCAGGTTTGGAACAGAGAGGTTGTACGCCCAAAAGGAGGATCTGCTCCATGAGGTTTTGGAGCTGGAGGCTGAGAAGGGGCTCCTGGTCAGCGGGGAAAGCACAAAGTACCAGGTGGGTGTCAGTGGTGCTGTGTTTGCAGAGAAGAGCAGGTAAACTTATGTGACACCACCAGCGCAAGTAATTCCTCAAAACTGAGCTGAACAGTTGTTTTAATTTCAAAGACTGACATGAATATTAAAACCACAGACTGCTGTATAGTCCAGTAATGCCAAACCTTTTAAGCTTGTGGTCCCTTAAAATAAAAAAAAGTGTCCATCTTCAGCCCCTTGTCACAGGCTGCATATGTCCAGGAGTTGTGATCAGCCAAAGTGTGACTTTTATTTCAAAATCTCTCAGATTGTTTCACCTGAAAAATCGTTAGAGGCCAGAAGAAGCAAAACTTTTCACATGAAAAAAGTCCCAAGAGAAAGAAGAAAGAAGAAGAGAAACAATGTGCTATACAAGTTTGTATGATACAAACTTGTATAGCACATTGTTTCTCTTCTTTCTTGTCTCATCAATCATCTCTCGGCCTCTCATATGTATTAAGTGACCCCTTGGTTGGGAACCAAAGGTACCGTCTATATTGTCTGAGATTAGATATATTACACAATATGTTTTTAGCTGGATTTGCACATTCTATTTCATTTCTATTCTACACATTTTAAACTCATTCCACACTTTGTTATTAGGGCCAGGATGTGCATCTCATCAAACCTGTCCATACAGTCGAGTATCTGTTCTAACACTTCATTGGAACTGAGGCGAGAGAAATTAGACGTCCAAGTCCAAGCAGATATGTTTATGTTGTCTGTAACTACTCGGCCGCTTCCCTTTTCTTCCTCTTGGTGGCATTCAGTCACAAGTAAACTTAAACTTCCAAATCTGCTGACTGCCGATACACTACCACTACTGCTACTAATAGTAACGCCTGCTGTTACTAAAACAGTTGCTGTTGTTGCTCATAATGCTCATTTTCTTTCTTCTTATTGTTTAGGCATGATATTTAATCTCGTCCTCTTCTTTCCCAGGACGATGAACTGAGAAAGCGAGCTATGGAAGAACTAACTCTGCCAGAGCAGGACAAACCCAACATCACTATCACACAAACACCCACTGCAGGTAAAAACACATTCAGAACACTCGACAGGACAAAACTCTGGCACTCGATCCCCACAGCACATAGATAAAAGAAAATGCATTCATTATTGCATCCAAGGTTGTTCCTTCTCAATCTTTAAATCCTGCCGAGAGGCAAGTTTGTTTAATCACGCAAATATGACTCATTAGACAATGTGGATCTAGTAAAAGGCGTTACCAAGAATTAGGGGTGTGGTCCTCACTGGTGTCACAAATACTGCATCATTTTTTAACTCCTGCTATTGTAAGATACTGACACTGCAGTCCACTGAGTATCATAGTCACTATATTTCATACTGTGAGGAAGTAGGTGATTTTGCACCACTGGGTTTGGGTTGCGGTGGCAGCAGGCTGTCAACAAATTAATGACAACTACATTGGTGGAACGGTTGGACCTTTGTTTATTGTACTTTTGATAGACCCTCAATTTTAAGTTCAAGCGCATGTGTAAGCAAGTATTTGCCCTTCAGCAGTTAATCCCTGCCAGCTCCGTGGATGTTGTTCTGTAGCTGACTGTTCCCTTCAGAAATGGGTACATTTTTACATAATTACTGTTCCAGCAGAACCAGAAGAAGACCGCGAGGAAATGGCAGAGCTTTCAGCGGCACCCATGGCCAAGCGGCCCTGCCAGTGCTGCTGTCAGACCTACTCTGAGATCCTCAGCTTCCTGGAGAAACGCTCCGAGGCGGAGCAGCGGCTGCGAGAGGAGGAGCTCGCCCTGCGCCGGGAGGAGCTAGAGATTCAAAGGAGTGAGATTTTCAGAGAGCAGTGACCTGTGATTTCAAAGTTATGTGGATATTTCTCTCTTGCAAAGTGGATTTTTATTAGTTTTAGAATCACAATTTAAAAAAAATAGTTAGTTAGTTGTTTCAGATTAAGTTGTCAGAACATTAATTGTAACTAAAATGGGCAATAAATGTCCTGTCTACTGATGCGATGTTAAGGGTGGATCCATTAGTAAGCAGACTCTAGACTCTTTATTTTAATAAAGTTAAAATTAGCCTGATAATCATTCTGAACATCCATTTCAGGAAAAGGCAACAGGAGCTATTACACTTTAAGAATGAACACATCAGTGAAGTCATCAATGAGACGTGTACAGTTATTAATGTCAGTTTAAAAGGTTTTTCAAACCGATCTCAAAATAAAAGGAGGAAATATTTTCTGTATATGCTGACTGTTATGCTGCCATTGTCCTCAAGCGGCATTGAATTACAGATTTCGTTTCCTTTTTTTTAACTCTCAGGTAAGATCGCTCTGGAGAGGGAACGTCTGGGAGCTGAGAGGAAAGAGAGGGAAAGGAGATTTGAGCTGGAGAGCCAAGAGAGGCAGGTCATCTTGGACCTGCTAAAAGAGAAGGTGCTGAAAGGCTGACAGAGAAAAACTGAAGCACCTGCATTTTAATGCCATCTTTAAAAAAAAAAAAGTCAAAGCATGAAACGGGAAAAAAACATAACCGTCTCCTCTAAAAAGAGGAAAGAAGCCAAGGGAACAGGAAGTGAAAAGATCAATGGTTGTTGGTTGTTAAATGTTGACTTGGTGAATCAAAGGGGTTAACGGTGACCTGAGATTTAAAATGGAGGGCAGTAATGCAGGATTCGCAGTTGCCTTTGTCGATCTTAAGGGTTTATGCAGGCTTATGTGTGTGCACAAAGTACCAGAAAAAGACATAAAACTGTGAAGGTGCAATATTTGCTAAACCAGCTGATCCATATAAATTTCAATAGACACTCCCTGCGTTTTACTCCTCATTGCATTGCCTGCATGAGGATTTACAGGCGCTGCAATTACCGGAGTGTCACCTAAGACATGGAGTGCAGGTGTGGTGTGGTGTCTTGGGTGTGGCGATCCACTGAGCCAAAACCTGCAGACAAGTTCACCGTGTGCCAGGAAAGCAGATAAATGCATTCCCTCATGTGTCAACAACAGCAGTATGTTTTTATGAGTCCTGTTTACAGTTTGAGAGACACTCTGTGTGGTTCCAGGATGAAGAAACAACTAAGAAGCTGTAATTATAAAGTTAACGTTAAAGTTGTGGTGCAGCTGAAGCTTTTTGAAAACCTGTATCATTAACATATTAATGACTTTACACATGCTTTATTCAGCCGATTCTTTTTTAAATTTGAAGACATTTGAATTAAGATAGAATTAAAACTATATTTTACTGACTGTGAATCCACTGCACATTGACCGGTAAGCACTTTTGTACTGTAACCAATACAAGCCATTAAGTGTGTGTGTCCCTGCTCTATAGATTATACAGAAACGACTGACATATTTTTAAACTGAAATTACATTAAGCGATAATGTCACATCTTAAGTGTGCTACCTTCCTTTTGCAATATGGTAGTTATCAGTCAAATTTATGTCAACATCCTCAGATGTCATTGGTTAAAGTTGCAATATTACTTTCCATGGATTTCATGACAGGAGCACTTTTTATTGCATGTTCCACTGAAGTACAGGGCGTTTTTTTTCTGCTCATGATAAATTTGCTACTGTAACCTTCTGTATATTGTTCATTAAAAAAATGCTATATTTCTTTAAAACCCGACAACATAGCCTACATTGTATAAAATGAAAGTGTTGAAGAAAATTTGTTCATCTAAAATATTGATAATTTCTATTCTGCAAATAAAGAAAATGTAAGCCGAGCTTGATTCATCATCATCACCATCTATGCTTCACTGCACTTGACTCCAGGTGGCTTCCAGCAGGTGGTTCAGAAAGGAGGCCATTTAGACCACATGTAGCTTTATGGTATGGTTACTAACTTATTAAGAGTTATTATTTTTCAAAATAACTATGAAATAGTTACATTTTTAGATCTTTAGAGCTAGATTTGTTATACATACAAAACAAATGATCAGGTTATAAAATAGGATGCTTGTTTAAACCACCCAAAAACACAAAAAGTAGCTAAAATTATCTCAACATTCTGCCTATATACTAATTTATCGTTAATAATGCACAAATAAAGTGACAGCTGCAGAATATATTCTAGCAATTTTACAAAATAACATTTTGCTAATGATACTTTTACATATTTGCAAATATATACTTAAGCTTAAGTAAGAATGCAGGATTTACTTGTAACCCAGTATTTTATAATGTATTATTACTACTTGAGTAAAACACTCTGAGTACTTCTTTCTCCGCTGTAGACACTGTGGCAGTCCTTAAACCCAATGATTGCCTTACTATTTTTTAGGGCCCACAGTAAGAAAAACATTCCCACTACCGCATTTTGTGATAGTTGCACTTTAATTGTAGGTCATACAAATCCCACGCAGTGATTGGTCAAAATAATATTTTACGCGCCCTCTGTTGTTTCGATCTAGTCTGCGATTGGTTCTCTTCAACGTCACTCCATCTTCTCATCCACCCAATGAACCTGTGCTCGTGGCGTCTCTTCCCCTGCTACGAACGCATTGCTACAAAGTTTACAGTTGCCACATTTGAATGCTGCCGGCGGAGTTTTGAATTTTGTTGCGCTGCTGCAGCGCCCGAGAAGTTCTTGTTACATTTCAGTTCGCCTTCATGGTGACATAAACCGGTGTGTGTGTGTGTTGTGGAGACGAGAACAGACTCAAGTGACCCGCATGGAAACACAGCTTAGCTTTCCATCTGCTGTCGATTTATTGGTGGACCGGGGCTTTTTGTGGTGCTGGTCGGTGAAGGCGGTGGTTGACTCTCTATCACCTGCAGGAGTGTCGCTCCCACGTTATATGTGGAGAATGTGCTCTTTGTTGTTTTAGATTATGTACAGTGCTGCGTCACACTGAGTTTTTGTGTTTTCGTACTTGAAGATGCGTGTGCATGGTGGACGTGCAAACCAACCAGAGCTTATATTGTAGTGTGGAAACTGCCCCTAAGGTTATAACGGACGGGGGTTTGGGCGAAAACGTAAAACCAAACACCACGTTGACTCCAAGGAAACATGCCTATAAGGCGTTTTGGGGGTCACAGGTCTCTGGTCGCTCACTCTCCAAAGCTGTCGTATGGTTACAAGAAAATGAATGTTTCAAGAAGCGGCTACCGTGTGTTTTCTGCCAACTCCACCACCGCCTGCTCCGAGCTGGCCAAGAAGATCACAGAGTAAGTGAGGTTTGACTATTAATGCTATACCACGTATAATTTCGAGAGTTGGCCTGTCTTTGTTACCTGCCATGTCCATGACAGTAAAGGCTACACCAGGGAGTCAAAGCCGTAGGTGAGCTGAGGCGAGGGGGTGTGTAGGCCACTGTTGTGAATTTTAATGCAGTTCAGTTAAGCTACATCATCATTGGGTCACTCATGACGGTAACATCACATGTTGTCCATAAGATGTATTTATTTGTATTTACTTGTGTATTTGTAAGTTTAATGTTAAACATTAAAGTTGCAAAAGTCTGAATTACCAGAAACAACAGAAGACTAAACATTTACTTAAGCACTGTAAGAAAACTTGTTCCCATATAAGTGCTTGTGTATGTGATCCTACATCTGTATTATTTGTCCGATCTTACATTTCACCTGACTTTTAGCTTGTCACTTGCACCTCCAACTTGTATACCCTTATAAACATGACTTAGCATCAATACTTCATTGGTGATCAACTTGTGGGCACAATCTTCTTTGGTTTGACTGAGTATTGTTTTGCTAGTATTGTCTTAAATATTGTATATTTCCCATGTAGTCTTGTATAGGTGTCACTTCTTTCTATCAAACCAGCTATGAAACCACCTTTAGGAGTTAGTGTCCCTTGATGGTCTAACTGAAATTTCAGTGGCTTTTCCAACCTGACAATAATCATAGTTTACGTATTTCTTGGCATGAAAGTTATCTAACTGTAACACATTGAATGTTGGCGCAAAATACTGGCAAAAACAAAAGAAACTTTAAAAATCCTTCAGCCCTTAAAGAATTGTTTTGATTGAACCCTTCTTATAGCATTATAAGTTTCCTTTGATTAAGTCTGTAAAGCTTAATCATCATTTCCCTTAAAAGTATAATTGCAGATTAACAACACGCTATGCACAGCGGTACAAAAATGAAAGATTTGTTTTATTAGATTATGACTAATGTGGGTCTTTGTCTCGGTGTGGGACATTTAAAGGAGCTGTCAGTGAGAATCTTGGTGATGAAAGGAGTGTACTGTGCAGACACTGCCCTGTCAAGGGAGTAAACAGGGCACATATACTGTACACTGGATGTTACTGTAGCAGCCAGGCTTTATTTAATAGACAATAAGTCATGGAGCTTTTAAATGGGTAGTGGCTCACTAAGCAAAACCAGTGAAACCAGATGAGATACAATGAATGATAAAAATAAGAATAATAGGAAGTATCTGTTTTTAATCCTTTTATGAATAGTGACCCTGATCTCTGCAAACATCTTTTCTTGTTGATGGCCCTCTGAATTCAGGGAGCAGCCAGCTTTTTCCCGGCCCTGCAGACTTGTCCGACAGCCAAGCAGAAGTTGCATTGCTCACACATTGAAAAAACAGCTCATCTCTCTCAGTTTTCTCTGTTTGGCAACATTGCAGAACATTTTTTCAGGAGATTATGTTGCCATTCTGGAGCCAAGTAGAGATTTCTTGTGGAGCAAAGGTTAAATAACAACACAAGCACACAGAAAATATTAATGAAAGCTTTATTGAATATGTTCAGGTGCACGTGGTGACTGGCCTGTGTGTAAATACCCCTGGAACTGAAGTCATCCTTTTATAACCATGTAATTCTTCACTGAATGTGACTAATAGAAAGCAGTTTATAAGGCTGCAAACTGGCTCTTATTTGCCTTGTTAGGCAAATAGACATACAGGACAGAAATAATACGTAAAGCACATGTCCCTTATTCTTTGATCTTTTGTTTTAATCGTCTACTTAAAGATACCGTAGTCATAATAGATGATGGCATTATATCAAATATTTGAACAAGGTCGAGGGATGTAAACAGGGCGAGGCTACAGAGGCAGCGAGGCCTGTCTTGCCCAGCAGGATCCCTGCTGACTGTAGTGGCGGAGCCAGTTGGCACTGTTATGTGACGATTCAGTTTTAAGATTAACAGCATAATTTTCTGCCCAAGGCACAGCTGTATTCATAATGCCTGGACTTGTTCACAGTTTTACTTGATGCAACAAGACTGTTCTGCACTAAATGTCCATATCAGTATCAACTTAGTTCATGTTTGTGCCAAGTGTTTTCTGTGGATGCTTTCATTTTTGTTTTTACAATTTACAATCTTATCGCAGTTCACATCACAGATCACAGTTGCTCTACTCAACAAAACATTTGTAGGCTTCCTTTGTGGCTGTCACATTTTTTTCCCCTCCCTTTCAACTCCTACGAATACATTTCTCACTTCATTTCACTGCTTTTTATAGTCTAGTGTGAGGATGCATTTGAGAAGTTGTAGCATATAAATAGATTTGCATGTCATAGATTGCACAGTTTGCAAAGTTGTAATGATATTATTATTCTAATTATTTTTATTATTGGCCAGTCTGCCAATTATTTTTTCCATTCATCTATTTATTGTTTGGTCTATTAAATGTCCAAGAAATCCCCATCGGTCTTGTTTTGTCTAAAAGTCCAAAACCCAAGTGACTATTATATAAAACCTAGAGAAGCAGCAGATCCTCACATTTGAGAAGCTGGAACCAAAGAATGTTTGGTTCTTTTTCTGGACACATGCTTGCAGATGATTATTCTGTCAATTAACTAACAAATGAATTGACTCATCTGCAATGACTTTAATAAATGGTTGATGATCCAAATTGTTTTCTTCCTCACTATCAACGAGTCCTTTTAGACCTTTTTTAGTTCAGTTGTCCCGTCCCTCCTCTCCGACTGAAAACCAGACAGGCTGGTGGTCACAGACGCACACTGTAGTCTAATACGTGCTAGAACATTTACACATTTCAATTAATGGGACACATAAAGGTGTGCGTTTGTGTATTTAACACTCTGTGTCCTGTATGTTTTTTTTCTAGACGCCTGGGTGTGGAGTTGGGCAAGTCAGTGGTTTGTCAAGAGTCAAATACAGGTAAGGCTGATAAATAAAACCAACTAAAAATTTACGAAATAGCCAGTGAAGTCGTCAGCACTTCCAAAAAAGTATGTAACACTTTTAATGTTCCACAGCAGCAGCACTTTTCAGCCCAAAAGGCTGATGAATATCCTCAAATCCCTCATTACCACAATGAATGACTTAGATTAATGAGCTGTGGTTTGGTGTCGTCTCACTTGACTCTGCACCATAATGATTGTGGTTTTTTTGTTTGTTTTCAGAGACTAGAGTGGATGTGAAAGAGTCTGTCCGTGGACAAGACATCTTTATCATTCAGACCATTCCCAGGTGAGACGGAAGCATGACGCCTTTAATGTTTTATATTAACAAAGAATTATATCACTATGTGTGGTGTAATGAACCCTCAGAGTGTCACCCAACTCTTCAACTCTACTGAACTTGACAGCCCATAAATTTAATGTTTGGCAAGGAAACTTTAACCAGTCGAGTCTTCTATTTGTCCTCGTTAATCAATTATTTGCTATGACGAAGAGGCATGCGTTGAAAGATAACCAGAGGTCACAGTAGGAGACGTCACACTTTTTGAGCTTCCTGTATTGAGTGTGTGCAGATCCAGCAGGCCGCTGACCTGCCTGTGTGGGATCTCTGGTTTCAACAAGCTGTCAAGGTTGAAATGGCTACAAACAGTGTACTGTTACACCAACAGTTCTTCACCTTTCTAAAGTAGTGAAACTGTCCTAGTCATCAAAATGTCACAGCCAGTGGGGATATTGATTTAAAAAATGTCCTTGTGAGCAAATCCTTTCTTACTTGCAAGTGTTTTTCCTGAACATAACGTCATATTTACGTCATGTTTGGTTGTGCAGTTAGCTATGTGTTTCATTTGTTGCAACCTGATCAGATTTCAATAGCCAGTAACTTTCGAGGGTTATTTTTGGCTTGGGGCTTAGACGAAAAGCCGGTTAAGGTGGAGTCCAATAACAATAAAAGGCCATGTCCAAATAGTGGGAATACAAAAAAAGCTTTGTGTTTGCCAGGCATTGTTTTATTTTTTATTATCTACAGTGGTTTATGAGATGATGATCTTGTAAACAAACATTAAACTGCTGACTCATCAATCCCCACCAACATATCCGTCTGTGCCTGTTTGGATCGTCTTTGTGGACGACCACAGGCTCAGACCAATTGCGTACCAGCGCAATGCTCTTGCGGGTCGTGATATCTAATTCTGTCTCTCTCGATTTGAATGTGTTGTTTCTCAGAGATGTCAACACGGCCATCATGGAGCTGCTCGTCATGGCTTATGCCCTGAAGACGTCCTGTGCCAAGAACATCATCGGCGTCATTCCCTACTTTCCTTACAGCAAGCAGTGCAAGATGAGGAAGAGAGGATCCATTGTCTGCAAGCTGCTGGCATCCATGTTAGCTAGAGCTGGTATGGACTGTGTGTTGTGATTTCCTGTGTCATTATTGTTATGTTATTTATACCCACTGAATGAAAGCACAGATTAAAGTCAGAAAAACAGACAAACAGACTAATATAACAAGCATCCTGTCCTGTTAAGGCAGGGACTCGCATTACGACAGAGCCACTTGTGAATATGTTTTGGGTGTGACGAAACAATCTTTCTGTGTGGTTTGTTCAGGCTTTCAGCTTGTCTTCAGGTCCCAAGCTTTAGCTGCATATAACAGGGTTACAATCAGCCACTTAGAGCTGTGTACAAATTACACAGTGTGCTGTGCTTACACAAAGTCCTGCTGAATAATTTATGTGTTAGGCACAGGCTAGGGGATGCATTAAATTGTGCATCACATTAGTTATAACATTTTTCATACCTCTAATTTCTTGCTTTTATTCTGAATACCAGATGTATATTGCAGATGTCTTACTTCAGAATTTCCCAAAACATTTCGCTCAATTTAGCAATCTGTTGTTTATTAATCTGTTTGTACAGTTTATGGATCCGTTTGCACACATTTCCATGCCAATATGTTTCTTTCTGCCTGTAATTCTGTGCTTCAAACACTGCAGAAACGTGTTCTGAAGCCATACCAACTCCATGCGTGTGTCTTTGGTGTTGCAGGGCTAACTCACATCATCACCATGGACCTCCACCAGAAAGAAATCCAGGGCTTTTTCAGCTTCCCTGTTGACAACCTGAGAGCTTCCCCCTTCCTCATCCAGTACATTCAGGAGGAGGTGAGGCTACATAACACTGGTCGCTGGACAATGTTGTACCTCTTTGTCAAACAGGCACAGCACCCAACAATAATGGTGTTACACTCTACATCAAAGAATGACTTCTGTAACTAATGTATAGTTAAATAATCTTTATTTGTATCCAATATCAAAGGTCAGTTTTATAGTCCAGCTCCAAAAAGAATATTTCTCTTTCCTCAGATCCCAGACTACAGGAATGCCATCATCGTTGCAAAGACCCCTTCAGCTGCCAAGAGGTAACAAGAAAGCCTGGCACACTCAGAACTTGCAATTCCTCAATGCTTTGTCTACATCGAACACGTAATGCATGTGGACCTTTTGCGGAGCTGATGTGCCGGGGAATGTATCTTTTTCCTGGCTACACCTGCTGCGCGTGTACAGCGTAGTGTTGTGTGAGTCACAGGCAAAACAAGACGGTGAGCTTTCCTTTTGGGATTGTGTTTTCAGTTTGTGGACCCAGCACAGCGCTGTGAAATTTAACATCTACAGACTACAGTAGTACATGTAGGCTAAGGGATAAAGTTACTAAGCAACTGCCAGTTGGTACAGGCAAAATAAATGCAGACAGGGTGATCAGTATAATTAGCCGGCTACTTATAATATAGACACTTTATAACTCAGTTCTGTGTAAAAGGGCCGAGCACACCTTGCCTAAAAGCATCGAAATGGAAGACTGACCTATTTTTACATTTGTAGAGCGGATCTTGATGGCGTACGCACCACTTATGCGCTGCTCTCACACCTGGTGTAGCCAGTTTCATTGATTATAGTGGAAACGTAGCAGCCTCCTCGACCAGGCTGTATGCGTTACGTGTTCTGTTTTTTACACGAAGGCATCACGTCTCCTTTTGTCACAGTGGTCAGTTTCTTTCTTTAGTGTTGATTAATTATTATGCTTTTTAGGTGTCTTTGTAGGTTCAAAGCTTCTGTGCAAACGTCTTTCTTTCTTTCTGCTCTTTTTTTGGCCTACGTATTTGTTTTTTTTGAGTTGTGTTTGTCAGTTTCTTTGACTCTTATGTGTCTGCGTGTCCGTCTGTCTCAGAGCTCAGTCCTACGCCGAGAGGCTGCGACTTGGGCTGGCAGTGATGCACGGGGAAGCCCATCATTCAGAGTCTGACATGGCTGATGGTCGACACTCGCCCCCCTTGTCCCGCACCACCGCAGGACACACCGGCCTGGAGCTGCCATGTAAGACACACAACGCAGCTACATGCCTGCTCACAAGTTTCTCTATCTCTACTCTTCGTTTCCTCTTTTTCTGTAACCTCCCGACAGTCATTTACAGATATTTGTTACAGTATTATTGAAATCAAATCAGATTTATGACTGATTCTGTGTTCCATTACTGGTTGTATGAATACAAAGTCGCCTTTTGTGTTTATGTTGACTCAGAAACAGTTTCTCCCTGAAGAATGTTTTGTCCAGGTCGTGCATGTAAGATGAAAACCATACACACATCTACATCTAACGACTGTTAACGTATGAATACCAAAAGAGTTGTGTAAAATGTCATTATGTGTAAGCGTGTTAAGCTAGGCACCAAGACAGCCGTAGACTGGAATGTATTATCTGCAGGTATTTTGTAGATTTTTAAAGGATTTAAAAGGATGGAGTGTTTCCACTGCAGACAGGAGATTTTTCCTTTGAAACTGTTCCTACTAGCCAGTTCAGCTCTTTTGTTGGAAGCTACATTTCCAAAGGGGAAATAAGAGCGCTTGAGTTTCGAGCTGTGTGAAGAATGAATGCCATGGTACATTGACATGTGCTGCTTGTGTGTCTCTAGCCACACAGAAATCCAAATACCTCTGAGTAAGGACCAGGGCCGACCTTTGCTCACAGTTTCAGTCTTTCCTCAAAGCTGCCTAAAATGGGCAGCTTAAGACAAGAGTAATGACCACGCTGACCCTGCAGTAACACACACACACACACACACAGTTTTCTCAGCATGTTTCAGCCCTGCTGCAGGCATTGCTGTAGCCAGCTGTGAAATACTGACTGATATTGTCTCCTCTTTTATTTTTTTTCCTCAACACGATTTATTTCCCTCCTCTTCTCATCTTGTCCCGTCTGCTCACTTTTCAGCGGAATTTACCATCCTCCTCCTTCTCCCCCCGGACTTGGAAATGTGTTTTATGTCAGCCGTCTCTTGTCTCCAGCAGGAGCTGAATCACACTCATCCAGGCTCTCACTCTCACTCTCTTTTTCTCTCTCTGCCTTTACACATGCATTGATTACGTGAAATGTCAATTCATGGTACAGAAAGGCTTCTTACCGCTGAACACAGCCGCTCTGGGATTTAGAAGCTCCTCCTCAGAAACATGATGGAAGAGATTGAATATCACCCAGTGCTCTGTAATGTTTTGTCAGTTTGTTGTATGTCTAATTGTGCATTAATATTTTCTGTACCATCCTATCTACACAGGCAGCAGACATCATGTCCCATTCCCTGGGATAGAGCTCCCAAGTATGATCGTAACGCTTGAATCCGTTTGTGCTTGACTGCATGGAGTGACAGAACGAGTCACTGAGGGCTTCCACTTCATTTCACATCAGGACATTCAAGAATTAAAGTGACAATTATCATATAATAGGTGTTAATTATATCCCTATGCCATCCTGGGGAAAAAGCAAACAATAAAAACCTTGCTAACGGTAACATAAACTCCCATAGACACTTGTGTGATAACGTTTAGGCAGCAATGATGAATTGGGCAGTGAAAACGTAATTATTTGTCACTCACCTATAATATTATATCGCTTCATCATTACATTTTAAACTGCTGTTTATGAAACCAGTTGGTGCAGCAAAAGGAGATCTGTTGCCCGACACCACGTAGAATCTAAATAATAATGACATTATTTATCCCCTTGAAATACTGTTTAGATCTCTGCATGTCTCACACCAAAGCAGCAAAACTGTCAGCCCATTTTATTTCTGGCCTCTTCCTGCAGCTAAATCAAAGCTGACTTGAATATTGATTCCATCCTTATTGATGTTAAGTATTTCACACCCCACTGAGGTTATAAAGGAATTTAGGACATGCATTACTTTTTCCAGCTGTGTTCTCTTTGCCAACAACAGAAATACGAGCAGTATGTTCACATTTTTATCAATTGCCCTCTTCATGTGAAGTTGCATCTGTGTCAAACAGGACAAAGAAATTCAAATTAATGAGGAAATTAAACGCATGTCTGGAACATGTCAGACCCAAGTTTGTCCACCCTACATGATATGGGGATATGGTCCGTTTATGTTTTCCTTTTGGCAAGCACGCTTGGATCACAAGATAATTGTTGGAAGCCCTCAGTGTCACATCCTGTCCGTTGAGATAAATTTGTTTTTTTCTTAACTCAGGAATTATTACCAAAGAGAGAAACTGTGACATGAATGATGACTTATGTTGTCTTAGTCGTCACAGATGTGAAATCTTCAGGCTGCTAAATATTAAAATACAAAGGTGAAAAAAGCCTTAAGACCCAGAAGAGACATGAACCAGTATGTAATTGAATAAAATTATTTATATTGACTCTGGTTAATTGACAAATTAACATCCCTCCTGCCAGATTTAGGTAATGAAATTACTTGACACACTATTGATTATGAACTAGAGGTTGTAGTTCATTAATTACTTAGCATGGACATAATGATAACAAGTAATAATTTCCTTGCTTGACATTCATGATATTTTTTTTTTAAATTTTGCTTTTTGCTTGATAGTTTTGAGTTGTGGGATCAGCAACTGCTTCATTTTCTTTAGTTTCAAAAACCATTTTTTCTTAATAATTCTAGTTTCTTGGCTTCCTTTCCAAACCAAGAAATCGTAACCGCTCAGAAGTGTTTGAATTTTTGTTTTTGCACAGAGGGTCTTACGGGATGGTCTTGTGATGGATTTGGGAACTGACCTCTGACCGTGCCTTGCTGTTGTTTGGAAGAATGTCTTTGGCAGTCAGGGCCTCAGTGTGTGTGTGTGTGGGGGGGGGTCTACAAGTCAGATGTGGTGGGTTCTAGACCTGGATCGATTATTTCTTAAAATCTCTTCAAGTGCTTTAAACATTTTAAGCTCCAACATGTTGTAATCTGTTAAAAAAATAGTGTTTGATTAGATTACAACTAATGATCAATCCTGGTCTGTGGCTCCTAAAAGAGGCTCAGTTCTACACCCACTTGTCCCTCTACCACAACACCAAAAACAGTCGCATGCAATCGCACCATGTAAACCCATCTTAAGTCTTGGTTTGGATTTAGCAGCAGCACAAATGTGTCCCATAGAGGGTCTTTAAAGGCCTGCAGTTATTGGATTGGTGCTGTGGTAGCTGGGAGCTTGTTGGGGTGTAGAGCTTTCTTGCATGATGTTTGCAGGTTTTTAACCAAATCCCTTCTCACCAAATCTGCCTTAACTTTACCTCACTTCAAGAATCTGTTCCTGATTGGGGTTACAGGATAGACCTCAACTTTTTTCCTGGAAAGTAATGTTCCTTCATCTGTGTCTTTCAGTAATGATGGCAAAGGAGAAGCCCCCCATCACTGTTGTTGGAGATGTAGGAGGCAGAATCGCCATCATTGTTGTAAGACCTCAAGCTTTTATGCAGTTTACTTTTACTCAGAATAATTTAGCAATTTATTCCTCATATTGGGACATAGGATCTCTAAAACATCTGTATTGAAAAGAGCCAGTGTGAGGAATGGCTTTTAATTTTTGGGTAAAGCTATGTCATAATGTAAGAGTGAGGTTTTCGCGTCATTGTTATGTTATATGATGCTTTTCCATGTGGCATTTCTTAGTAGTTATACTGGTTTTGTGGGGTTCAGTGAGTTCATTGCTGATGTTTTGTACTTTTTATGTTGATGATTCATGTTAGTCATGCCACCTCAAGTCATAGATAGTAAAAACAATGTCCGATGCTCAGTATTGTTGACCCAAAAAATAGAAACCGGAATGTTGGCATTCAGTTTTCCAGCAATCCAAATATATGCATTTTTCTTTTTTCTTTTTTTCCTCTCCCCGTGTGATTCCTAACCCTGTGGTCACTTTCTCAGGATGACATCATAGATGACGTGGAGGACTTTGTTGCAGCAGCAGAAATCCTGAAGGAGAGAGGAGCCTACAAGATTTACATCATGGCCACACACGGCCTGCTGTCTGCAGATGCACCAAGACTGATAGAGGAGTCTGCTATTGATGAGGTAAAACGTGTGTGGATGGCAAAAATGATTGGTGTCAATGTTAACTTTCAAAAGTGCATCAAAATGTATGTCAAATGTGTCAAAATTAGGACACAGTTGACTTATGACTACTTTCAGTTAACTGATTTAATTAATTCAATTTGTAAAAATACTATGAGCAGAAGCTTCAATGTAAACAATCTCATCCCAGTACAAATACATACTGTAGATCAGATTACCTTCTTCCTCAGAAAATGCAAAACATAATTAATCACATTTGACTTTTTGGCTTATACTGAGAATGGGGTGTATCCCTCCATATTTATTTATGCTCAATTTGTAAGACTCTTTATGCATCTTTATCCTTCATGGTTATCTAGTGCATTGACTAATGTCTCAGTGAGGTGTGAAGCGTGAGAAAGCGTTTAAGACAACATCACTCATAACACAAATGACACATGTTAGTAGCATTTATTTCTGATGATAGACCGACTTGAACTTAAACAGTGTGATATCCTGTTTACTTACACCTTTACTTTAGTCGGTGTTGATTTGTTATAAACCTTGTCACCTTCTCTGCATTCAGCCTCTCTGCAACTGTATTAGTAAGAAACTGTGTGAGGAATGGCTTTAATTATTGGGGAATCCTACGTCACGAGAGTGAGGTTTTGACATTAAATAAATAATTACGCTAACTTAGTTGGGGGTTTGTTTATATGCAGAGTTGTGTGGTAATAAAATTTCGTGGTGGCATTTCTCATTCATCGATTTAATCCCAGGGTACGTACCACCTCACCCAGCTCCACCAATCAAATGGTCTTGTTTACAGAACATTACAGTTATAGATTCGTAAAGTTGTAGAGAGCCAATTTCAGGGGAAGCACCATAGTTGGTCTCATAATTTGCCAGTTTTAGCTTGAGAAGAATTTAAGGTGGAAGCCTAGACTCAGGGCATCAAAGTCCTTATAGCCATTGAGGCTGAAACAGATGCACTAAGGCTGTTGTGTTGCGCCTCCAGGTGGTGGTGACCAACACTGTGCCCCATGAGGTGCAGAAGCTGCAGTGTCCAAAGATCAAAACCGTGGATGTCAGCATGATCCTGGCTGAGGCCATCCGGCGCATCCACAACGGAGAGTCCATGGCCTATCTGTTCCGCAACATCGCTGTGGACGACTGAGGCAACACACACACATACATTTACATTCCTGCACAAACAAAGTAAACATTACCAAGCACACACACCACAGATGACCAAGAATCTCCAAGTCTCTGCTTTAACCTGTTGTTCCTGTTTGTTTTGCTGATAAACATGTGGACAGAAATTGGCTTAATTTACTGTATATTACTTAAGCAACTTGAACTGTGCTTTATTCCTCTGTTGTGTTACATAGCGGGACTGTACAAACAACAAACTGTTGCACTTCGCTGATATATGCTTCCTACCATCTGACAACATGAATAGCATAACATAATGTGTCATGTGCAGGCTCTCGGTTGCTGCAGAATTTGGCAAATAAAACCGTTCTTCTTGAGTGAGTAAAGTTCTGTCATTTTTTTGATTTAAAGTGACAAATGTTTGGATATACTCGAATAACTGGATGAATGTAGCACAGTACCACAGCTGCCATTAGTAAGTACACATAAGGTTTGCATTTTAAGTGTGAAGAAATTTCTGGAACTGCCAAAAATGTAAAGTGGCTTCGCACCTCAACCTAAACTTTCAGTAACGGTTTCGGTCAAGCTGCCTGCTTTGTGAAGCATGGAAAAGCATGAAATGTCAAACTGCAGTGTTCAGCTACAGTTAGATGAAAGGGCTCATCATAAAGCTTGTGCCAAAGAGCTCTGCATTGCAACAGGTGTGTGGTCATTTTATGGTTCCAGTATATTATACAGTACAGCACTTATCAGGAAATACAGCACAGCGTAGGAAAAAGATTTGGTGTAATGTAGGCAGAGTGCTGGGATTTGATTATTTCATTGTGCCTTGATTTTTGTATTTGTTTTTTTGATAAATCTTACTACACGTGTAACACATCTAACACAAGATAAATTAACCTTTTTATAAGTAGATGGTATATAAAATTTCAGCTTTGATACACAAAATGGGAGCAGTTATGATTTAGTATGTACTGCAGAGCTGAGGCTGAGTATATAACCATGGTAATTAGCCATGGTTATATACTTATTATCATTAATGTGAATTCATGATTTGAATAGGTGACTAATTCACAAATATATTTCATAAATTGACACATGACCCATAAAGGCTCAGTCAGAGTAAATACATGTGACACATTCTACAGTTATTTTTACTCTTCTGCAGCGGAAGAAAAAAAAACCTTCATTGTAGTGATCTAAATAGACCTAAATACTACTTACTTTTTATGCAGGCAATACACACTGTCTACAGTTAACATTTCATTACACTCTGATATTCTTCCTGTGTTCTGTCCAAGACCCTGAACTTGTTCTAAACGCCTCAGAGTCGCTTTAATCTGCTGAGGAGCTTTGACCAAGTCCAGGGGCAAAGACATCTGAGAAAATGAGTCATAACCGTATGAATGGCCTTCCTCCCTGCAGCCGAAATCTGACCACTGAATGCTAATGAAAGTAACCCTTAAATAAAGGTAGTGTACGTAAAAATGACTCATCCAGAAATTCTCAAATATCCATCTCAGATGTAAACTAAAGTAGAAGTCTGTGTTACGACAGGACAAATCCACACACCTGCATGACTGTGAAGCTGCCAGGCCTCCCTCCCTTCGCAAATGATTGAGATCTGAGTGCGGAAGAATGTTTAAATGTGGACTGAAAGAGGAACTGCCTGCAAACGTTTACCCGGCCACTTCCTCAAATTAAAACAGGAAACTTAGTTCAGTCTAATCTGATGGATTAGGGTGAGAGGGGAAGGGGAGGGGGTAGGGGGCTCGGATCTGAGCACTACAACTGTCTCTGCTCAGCAGGTTGCATTTAGGGGAACCGTGCACAGCTATTTCAGGAACTGCCCAATGATCCAATCTGTCAACCGGTTAAACAGGAGTTTAGTATTCAAATGTAGTGATGCTCAAGGGCATTTCAGATTGTTTTGCTGTGACTGCTGTCCCCTCAAGCCTGGAGCCAGTCAGCAGAGTTTTTCACGGCCTTGTTAATTGGGGCGTCACACTTGCTTTCATCTTGAATTGGAGTCATTTTCCAGAGATGTGAGAAGTGTGTTTGTGATATTTTCCAGGCTGTTTCAGTTGTTTACTGTAAGCTCAAGTGTGTTTTTAAGGTTCACAAAAACAAGCTCCTCATCAACCGTTTGTTTACGAGCTGTCAGTCAATCCAATCGCTCCAGACTGATGATGGAAAATAACATCAGCGTTTCTGATGAAACTTGAGAGGATGGGAACACAATGCCATGAAGTCTGTGTCTGGACACTTGAATATTAATGTTACAGACTAAAGCCTTTAAAACCTGAGATGTGCTCCTTTTGTGAAAACCACTGGACCTGTGCTTGATATGTTGCTTTAATGTTTTAGGTTTGGTGTCTATTGTCATACATTGGAGGTATGTCAATAGACACCGGGGTTGCACATCTACTGAGTTTGTCACTGGTTTCACTGAATGTAATGTGTGTTTTTCATCAACAGATGGAGACAGAGATCTTAAAATACTGTAGGACACCAACAGAAACCAGAACACAGGGAACACTTTTTGTTGGCTCTTGTTGGCTCATTTTGTCAAATTTTAAGACTAAACGGAGCTGTAGTACCAAAAATAATCAAAGCTCCCGATTCTGTAACACCTGCAGTGCATCTCTACTGTTGTACATTTCACAATCACAGTTTTATCTTCCTATTTCTACCTGAAAGGACATCAGAATCTGTGGAGTGGAAACATCTCTTTGCTCTAATAAGCGCGTACTGAAAGTGATAAATTTCAGTTCTGCCGTCTTCAGATAGATTTCCTGACCCCATGAAGAACGCAGCTCTCTGTACTTTAAAAATTCACAATTAACTTTTGGGTGGACTAGGATATTGATCAGCTTCAGAAATATGTACATTTGATCAAATAGTTAAGCAGTCCTGCAATACAGTACTACATACTGTAGCTATAAAATGGTATTTTTGCAACTTGTTCCAGGACCTTGATGTATTTTATCTTTGTTGTGTTTGTTCATTTATTTGTTGTAAAAAGTAATCACTGAAATGTTCATGTCATTTAATGATCGATTTATTGTTTACTTTTAATAACTTACCTCCTTTACATAATTATTCACTTAAAAGTGAACTTGCTTCTCAGCAATTAATACATAATCTATACATCCAGCTCCATTAACATCAACAATTTAACACAACAAATTTCATTTTTTTTTGTGCTTCCATCTTTTATTACACATTTAGATCCACATTCCACTTACATTTGTCAAATAAACAGCAAAAATAATTTGTGAGAATATGCCCAGATAAAAAAAATGTAATTTATAAAAAAGACAACCTAAAAACATAATTTTTAATGGTTATTTAAAAATGAAAAGTGTATTTACAGTTAACATTTAATACATAAGAGTAATGTCACACTTAATAGCAAATTCTAAAATTCTAACTGAATGCAAAAAATTGTAAACATTACGATGTGCTACAAGTTAATTATTTCATTTAAACAATGTACATGAGACATACAACTTTTACACATACCACAACACATATACACACTTCCTCTCCGTAAACAATCTGTGAGCAACAGTTCAAATATCTTGATGTAAGTGAACATTTTAATTTCAAATCCAAAAGCTATACATTGATCTAAACACCAGCAGCATGTCACCAAAGAAGCAGCAACAACATTACGTCAAGTAAACAACTGAGTGATTAATGCAGCTCCCCTCTTCCCACTAGCAGTCTGTTCAAGTTCATTCACCTCTTCGGTTTCTTTTCCTCTCAGTTGTGAACCCTGAAGTGTCTTTGTTGGTCCAGAACCACTTATCTCAGTCAGGCAGCTCTTCGCTGTACAACCCCCACTGACTGAAGTCCAGGCTTTTCTCTCTGTCCAGCAGGACTGAGTCGCACAACGCACCCTCCATCCTCTCATCTCTCGTCCCTTCGTGAAACAAAACAACACTTCACCTCCTCTGTCTCCCATTACGACAGAATGCAGCTGTTGGTCTTGTTCATGGGTGGCCGGAAGTTGGTGTCTTTCGGGAAGGTCTCCCTGCGTCTGCGCAGCGCGGGGCTGAGCCGGCTGGGAAGGTTCGCCTGCTGCAGGAGCTGCTTGAACACCTCCACCACGTTGGCGTTCTCCTTCGCCGAAGCTTCCAGGTAACTGTTGTTCCAGTCCATCTCTACAGTTGACAGCACGTCCTCGTTAGACACCTGACGCTCCTCCTCGCGGTCCACCTTGTTCCCCACCACCACGATTGGTGTGTACTTGTCCTCCTTGATCTCCAGAATCTCATCTCGGAGGCTCTTGACAGCCTCCAGTGACTCCGGGTCGTCCACAGCGTACACCAGCGCGAAGGCGTCGCTGTTTTGGATGGAGAGCTTGCGCATGGCTGGGAAGGAGTAGCTGCCACTCGTGTCCAGGATCTCTACTGTGATCTTGACCCCACCGATGTCGTACTCCTTGCTGTGCAGCTCCTCCACTGTGCGCCGGTGTTTGGGCTCAAATGTGTCTTGGAGGAAGCGCTGGATCAGGGCTGTCTTGCCCACTCCTGCTGCCCCCAGAAACACTAGACGCACCTGGGTCTTCTCCTTCACCTCCAGAGACATGCTGGTCAAAATGAGTGAAGAAAATGTCCCAAAAACTGCCTCAGTTTACTCACTTCCTCTCAGTGGCTACAGCAGCTGCTGTAAAAGTGACACCGTGAATTACTGACACCTGTCACTGACTTTTCTAAACAGTCTCCCCTCCCTAAGTGTCTTGTGAGTCTTCTTCTTGAGCTTCTTTCCTTGCTTGATTCCACCTTCCAGTGTTGTCAAGCTGGCAGTGGCTCTCTGTCAAAGCTCCTCAAAGTTGCTTATTGGATGCTCCTCTGTGTCTGATCCCACTCACTGCCTTTTATGCCTATTTTGGTGAGAGAGCTGCCATGCCCTCCTGCGGTTGCAGCCAATCAGCAGAAGGCAGCCTGTTGAAGTGTAACATCCAGACAACCAATGATGGCAGAGCATGTAAATCAGTGTGCGGGGAGAAAGGAGGCTATATATACAAGCAGAGTGTAGAAAAATTGCTGTTTGAGCAAGGTCCTGATTATAATGTCAGGCGGTCACAGAGTACCTCAGAGGAAAGACATCATCTGCCCATCACTATTAAGCCTCGAGGACAAATATCAGAAGATGTCTTTAAATAAACAGTTCTATTTAGACATTCTTGCTGTGAAGTGTTCAGTACTTACAGAGTCAAATCCAGCTCTTGTAGTTGATTGATTCACCCTGTAGTTCTTATCATACATGCTGATAATTGAAGCTCTGACATCCCTCTGTATGAATATGTTTCTGCTCACTAGCATATATATGAGCCACAAATGAGAACAATCCCCTACAACGTGTGGATAATGAAATTTTACATAATGCTCTGGTCACATTTGTGGAGCGATGATATTTCATTAAATAAACAGTGAACCTGTTGGTTTATTATTTGGATTATTTTGAAGGTCAGTTTCCTGTTTTGAAAAACACATCGCAGACGCCTATAATCTTGTTTACACAGCACCTTTCGACAACAAGGCAATTTCAGAGACACAAAAAGGCATTAAAACAATATATAAAAGAAAAGGCAATACTAAAGAAATAAATGGGATTTAAAAACAATACGATAAAATAGAAGATAAAAATAAACTGAAATTGAGTAAAACAATAAACAGGAAGACAAATTACAGTGCAGTACAAGATATGAATAGAGAGTCACTTATTTTATTTAATGAAATACAGCGGCTTGATTTAAAAGAACTGAGAGTTGGCGGAGACCTCAAGTTTTCTGGGAGTTTGTTTCAGATATGTGGAGCATAAAAACTGAATGCTTCTCCATCCATTTGTCCCAGCCGATCTGAGAGGTTTGGTTGGTTCATTTTGGTCATTTATTTGCAGAATTGACTTTTGGCAACCAAAAACCTCCAGCACATGCAGCAGCACTGGAACTAGAAACTAGCTCTGTCAGCCAGGGGCAGGACTCCATGCAGTCAGTCTCCACTATTTATTTCATTCCCCTGATAGTAAAAGAGAAGTCACAAAAGATCAAAAGCCTGAGTTCAAACCGTATGATTTGCTTCCTGTGGTGTTAATTCTGAATGCATTTAAAAATCCCTTGCAGAACTTATCTGTCCTCAAGCTGATGACTTTTTCCTTACGCAAAGGGGAGCAGCTTATAAGATCGGTTGAATGAATCACCTTCAGCTGTCCTTGGTGTCCAATTAGATGTGATGCATCGCCTGTAACGGTCTGAGAACGAGTCCTGCCGCCAGTTTGTCAGAGTTTGTTCTAGAGGAGTGAGCCTGACTCGTGATCCTCCCAAATTTCCCCTGAGACCAGCGTCGTCTCACAGACTGTGACTCTCCTTGCCTTGTTAGGTTAGGCAACAGCGTGGAACCACGGTGAGCCGCAGGGAACCCCTGTCACCCCTCCTGGCGTCCCACCAACACACACTTTTAATATGCCCTCATACACTCTCCAGGGGGCTGCTGGACCTGATGGGCAGTGGAGCAGAGCCATGTGGGAATATTAGCTCTGGACTTCCCTGTCCTGACACACCGCTGTGTGAGGTTCGCTAATGGCTGCAGTCACAGCCGTTTCTTCATACCTCAAAGCTTTAAAATGACAAAATAGTGGAGAATGCTGGTTACAGCTTATGTAACCATTTACTCAAGCACTGGCTTTGAGTATTTTCAGAGCTACTTGTGATCTACTTAACATTTTATGCTACTTTATGCTTCTGCTTCACTGCAGGAGATTATTGTACTTTTTACTCCACTACATTTATCTGAAATTCATAGTTATATACACAGTTACATAGTTAAATTCATAAATATAAAGATACTCTGCTTTGAATAACAATTTGCATCTGGTGTAGCTTTTTCGCGTTTAATTAAAATTAGTTTAGCTAGTTAAGAATTAATAAAGTTACATCTGCTCCTTTTGGCTCATTGAAAAATCCAGAATCCATGAACGTGCAAATGTTTTTGGTTTTTTAACTGCTGAACACAAGATGTCTCCTTCTCTCACTCTCAGCGTAAGTGTCCACGCCTCACTTTTCACATCAAACATCCAGGTGAAATACAACAAATGTTTGAGGGCGACTTTAAGGTTGTGTAAGAGGTAATTCTGCGTAAAGAGTATATATTTTCTTTTTTACTTTAAGTACATTTAGGTGATAATACTTAAAATCATAATATACAAAAACTTTAATTTGTATATTTACCTGCATGAGTGTGTTTTACATTGTGGTTGTTCTACTTTTACAAAAGTAAAGGATCTGTGTGCTTGTTAGTATTGAGGGATGTACAACAACCTCTTGATTTACTTTGTTGTGATGATCCATCACACATTACAGCATAATATTGTTGCCTCTCCATTCTGTCTTTATTTCAACTGTAGAAACTTAGTATTAACGTCTCTCTTTCTCGCTACACTCACACACACACACACACACACACACACACACACACACACCTGTAAAGCATTTAAAACACTTTCACCTTGTTGAGAGGTATTTTTAGGAAATGTATGGCCTACTGAAGAAGGTGTACGTCAGGCAGTTAAAGGGAAAGTTGATACACAAGAATATCACTTTAAATACTTATATAAAACTATTTGTGTGACAGTGAATATCACAGACGCAGTGTTGTGAATAAGTACATTCTTTAGTTTCCTTTAGTCCTTTACCCTAAAAACATTTTGACATGTCACAGCAGGAAAACCACAGGTGTAGATAATAAAATTACCTATTCCCGAATTCCACTTAGCTGCTTCAGTGTCGGGGTCCTGATATTGTGCTTGCTGCCTCACTGTCGTGTCTTAATGGGACACTTGAATACAACTGAGCCATTGTTAATGTTATTGACAATGGTGTTAATAACAGTGTTTCTTAATACCCAACTTGTAGATGGAAAAATGCCACATGTAACACAGCAAAAACTGAATCTATACAAACTAAAAAATCAGCACATTTAAGGCCTTAAAATTAAATGAAAAATGGACCTCCCATCTGAGGCCACTGGGTGTTTTCTTGTGCCATTATGTCTCATATTTTCTTGTAATTCTATTTCCGGCCATGCTGCCCTGTGGTGATGATAATCACCAGATGGCGTTGCCTGTCGGACTGAAGCGAATGTTCAGCTCTGACGTGTGTTAAGAAGAAACGCTGTTGTAAAGCATCGCACAATATAAGAAGGTCATGGCCATTCATTTCAATGCATATCTTTAACACCAAAATATCTTCACTCACAGGCTGTGTTTATCGCCAGTCCAAGCTTCTGTAACTCGTGTTGTTTGATATAAGAGTAGCTCAGTCTATTTTATCCTCGATTCATTTATCTGCTCTGCTATGTTTAGTTCACCGTTTCAGTTGTGCTTTAGTGTGTGTGTGTGTGTGCGTGCATGTGTCCTTTTGTAAGTACATGGGACCTCGTTCAGTCAGTGTTTATTTTGTTCATATAGTTGAACAATCACACAATTGCAATGTAATTTTGCTGTTGTTTTACAACTTCAAACCTCTCTGACGAACAGATTTTTTTCATAGATCTGTCTTTCAAACAGAGAACGCTGATTAATATTAGTCTTCCGTGTGTCGTTATGTGAAACTGATTTCCTAGTGGCTATGAGCCTCTTGTGTTTTATTGAGCAGGATTGGCCCCAGCTCTGTATATTGATTTAAAGTAGCCAGTGTAGTGGCCCCCAGGCCTGAACGTCTGCATCTTCAGTCCTGTGGGAAACGTGTGCACTGCACTGTCATCCTGTCAAGATGATGCCACAAGATGACAACGTTGAAATCTGACAGATGCCAAATATAAATGTTGCCCTTCTTGTGAATTAACCTTCACTGCTGCTGGAGGATTCTTCCCCTATATCTGTTCTTACAAGAAGGAGCAGAAGAGGACTGTTGATGCAGGTACAAAGGGGACATTGTGATATAATGAAACCATTAGACATCTTCTACTCAAACTTCAAATATATAGAGAATCATTAAAGGATAAGGCTGATGTCATTCCATGATTCTCATGTTAAAAGACCAAAACCGACAACTAATAATACTAGTCTAGTGAGTAGTCTATGTGGCAGTGACTCATAATGAACTACAGTGCCCATATTCATCGCCACTGATGTGCTCTAATGTTTTTTTGGACAACAAAGATGAATGGGCAATATCAGGCTGGACACACACAGGCACTACTTGCCTGTAGGATCAATTACTTGTTAGATTTGTTGATATCAACAACACAGAATATCGGCAGCCTTATCCTTTCAGTAAAACCGTGGAGAAACCTTTTACCCTCCACACTGTCTACGCTAGAGAGACTCCGTGAATTGTTCTTTGTGCTCTGGATGTTAACACAGGCCAGGCTCTGCCCTGTTGCCCACCAGCTGGTGTACAGCAGCTATTAGCCTGATGCTTACGCTCTCTGGTAGTCATTGCACAATACTACAGTACAATTCATGCTTATGTAATAACCCCAGGCTTTACCTTTTGGGATTGGCAATGTGGCGGCGCTGTATTGCTGAGCAAATGCGACTGGGTGGAAGTTTGTATTGGCAAACATTCCCACTAAACTTACTGGTGCTGACTAGATATTAACATGACAGCTCAGTCTTCTGTCGCCGTTGTAAAATCTTCCCCCTTTGGCTGTGATGCTGTTGATATGGGGCTTGGGCATATTCCAAAGGGCCTTCCAGTCTGCCAGTGTTGGTTCATAGCCTCACCTTGTTGAAGCGAATTGAGTCGTACATGTACAGTAGGTGAGTAAATATTGAGTAGTAAATGTTAATGGGTGAAATTATACAATCTTTTATGGTTGTGTTTTGACTTTATGGTTGCACAGCTGGCTTTTGTGCCATTTTTTTCACGACTTCCTCAAGTAGAAAAATCATCCTTTGTTTCTTTTTCACATTTTGGAAGAGAGACGCTTCCTTTGGTTAGTAAAGCCACGAACCCAAAGAAGCTGATAAAAACAAACATCTTTGCTATTATTATATTTGGTAATGAAGCTTGCAGCCTGTTTTAACAGACTGTAGTGCAATTCTGACTATTGGACTGACAGGACATCTGCCAGGATATCGTACGTCAACAGTCAAATCACATGTCTGACTAGGCAACCACTATCAGCGTCCTCAGCTGTGTTGTCAGTGTACAGACAGACATGCAGTAATAATGGTTGCCAAACACCCATCTTCTCTCATTCCTGTCAAATACATCACTGCAAATTATGTGACATTGTTCTGTGCTCTATTTTCTTTTATACTAATTTTTATACTTGAGACAATGATAATGTAGTGAGATGTGTATGACCCTTTTCCTTTGTGGTTCATCTAGTATGTATGCTTAATGAGCCTGATTTTAAAGGATAAGGCTGGTGATATTCTATGTTTTTGTAACTGTCACAACAAATCCCATGAAAAGGCCAAAACCAACAATGAATTCATCCTGCTGCGGTGTTGCCTATGTATCTAATCCCTGATATATATATCCTCTGTGCCACAGAGCTCCATTTTGGTCAAAACACTGCTAAAAACACTTCGATGAACCACACTGTTGCACTGGGTGTCAAGTTCCTTCATTATGATGAACATGGTCACTGTAGTGTATTTTGAGTCAATCCCGCATAAACCGTCCTGCTGTTGTAAATACTCAGAGCACGAAATGTGTATTAATCCACAGCTGAAAATAGTCCCCAACTAATGCACTTTTACTCCTGTTTGAGTAATGTTTGCTAAACACTACAGTGCCCAGCTGTTTTAGGAAATTGCTTAAGGTCAAACCTTAACCTTTTAAAACAATGAAACTACACATGTGATCCGTAAATTACTTCTTCAATAGGAACCAATGGGAATGGGGCTGAGTGCCACAAACTGTAGAAACGTCGGAAAGTAATGAGAGACTATAAAAGGATTTATAGACAGTAACGAAAATATGAAATGTTGCTATCCTTATCCTTTAACAGAACATTTCACCGTGGAAATATTGTAATGCATGTTTCAAACATTCCTGTGGGTTCCAGGTTCAAAACAATAATTGTAGAACAAGAAAATTGGACAACAAAAGGCTGCATTGTGAATCAGGGCATTGAAGCACAATATCACCTCTGGAGTGATTTTTACTGCACTCTGATCATTGCTCTCCTCTTTTCAAAACACTCTTACTTAAACAGATTAGGGATGTTTCCTGAGGCCACTCACACTTCTTCAGCCCCAGTTGCTCTGTTATATATTTTGGACATTCAAACGTTGTGCTTCAATTGTTTTCTCTCCAGCATACATCTGTCAGAATGTTTTGTGGTATTCAATCTCAACAATCCTTGCTTCACAGGGCATTCGTGAGATGGAAAAATTACATATAATTTGTGTTTTTAGTGTTTACCTCTGTATACCTCAGTAAATATTCCAATTTAAACATATAATAACAATGCTTCCAGCTCATATTTAGTGAATTGTGAACATCACTCATAGGGTTACTTAAGATACACAGAGATCCTGCATCTGCTTGAAAGATCTGCCCAATCCATGCTGAGGTACTCATGGCACCATAATTAACAGTCTCTTCTTGATTAGCAGCTCAGCAGAAGGGTTGAGGACGCCGGCAACAAATCACCAAGGAGTTTTGTTAGACAAACATCCCTCTTCCCTGCTAATATGTCAGATGGCTCTCCGCATTGCACGTATCTCTTGGGTGTAATAACCAACATGCAACACCATCACACAGTAACAGCATCCTCTCCATTAACAAGAAAATCAAATCCCAAATTAATATGCCTGAATTATGCATACTGGTGTTGGATGTGAGCTGCACGTGTGGATGTACAGTATGTAAGCCTCCATGCCTGATATGAATGACTCATAGACATTATGTTAATGTCTGGTTTTCACAAGCTACAGCTTCAGAATGCTGATTCCCCGCGCTCAGGTAATAGACGTAGATCATGGTGGAGGATGGGGGTCCAGACAAAAAAAAGGAAATGCTGCAGGAAAGAAGTTGTTAAATTATTGAAACCGCCTATAACTCTCCCATAACTGACATTTGAGTGACACTATCTGGGGTACTCTGAGGACAACTTTCTTATTGCCCCGGAAAGTGGACTATCATTTAGTTCTTTAGTACTTGTAACGTTTGGAGGAGAGTCAGATGAGGTTACAAACGTCTCCACATTCTCAGCCACTGCTGTCAGGTCCTGTTACTACAGAGAGCTTCCTGTAAATTGAAGCTGTATTGAATTTCAGTCAAATGACACACTCACTATCAGTCAAACTACATTAGCATATCCCGGTTCAAAACATAAATAGCTCAAATATTTAAGTACATGTTATCTCTCATCTTCATTTAAAACGTGGACACACTGAATGGAGAGTCAACAGGAAGCAAGCGAGCGAAACCACTCGAGCAGGCAGCTCAGCCCCATGACTCACTTCCAAAACTGTGTATTAATGTATCCTGCTCTATAATCAATCTGTTGGTATAACTGTGACTCAGGATACGCTCGCTTCGTGAATGTGTGCGCATCTCTGTTTGTGTATGTCAGTGAGAAATAGAGGGGAAAGTAGGGAAGGAATTACAGCTACGTTTTGCAGTTTCACATTTTGGCAGGCCAGAATAGCCGTGAAAGGTGCTCTGAGTGTTTCCTGAAAAACATGTTCAGTGACACGAGGGGCCAGATGTATAAACAATGCGTGTAAGGACAAAAAAAAAACATGGAGGTGTCAGGATGTGTCAACCTTATGCACACTTCAGACCATGTGTACACACGTTTTCCTAGATCATGCTGAATAATAATAAGAGGACCAAGTCTGAAATGCATTGTATGCTTTTAGCCAATTTCTAGCCAATTTTTTGTAATTAAATTTTGCCAGTCATTGAGCCGCATAAATTTGTGTGCACAAATGTATGATTACATGTCTTTATTTTGCCTTTTTGTGTACGAATGCTCTAATCTACTATACACCTTTACTGATGTTTGACCATAAGAGTAAAGATTCAGCACCACTGTTGGCGATAGTTGGCAGGTACATATGTGATTACTTATTAAAGGGAAACTCCATCGATCTTACACATCAAAGTCTACTCACAGGTCTTGCGGAGTACTACTGCATATGTGAAAAAAGTTGTATAAAGCCTGTTGTGACTCCAGAGGGAGCTGCGTGAATATATGAAAAAAAGTTGAAAATGAAAAAAAATGGAGTTTGAAAGAAGAGAGTTTACCAGACCTCATCAACCACTACTAGAAAAACACACCTGAATCGCTGACTCCGAACTGTAATTTAATACTGTAACTTTTTGTTTGAAAATGTCCATTGTGAGTCCTACAATGCTAAAGCTCATGCATGTGCACACAATTACACAATGACTGACATTTACAAAACAGAGCCCTTTACAGCTTTATAATTCTGTGTGCGTATGCATATTTCTGTCTGACCAGACAGAGTTTTAGTCTTGCATCTACACAGTTATGTATTTAGTCTACATAAACTTCAGAATCTCTGACCTAAATCGTTTCCTGTTATTGTGTCAAAAACAGGTCAAGAGTTTGCAGTAGGTTCAGCTTTTTACCACTTTCTGTGAGAGAGTCCACATGCATGTGTGCACGTGTGAGTCAGCAGCAGTCAGATGGCTTGTCAGTCTGCATTGAGCTCAACAGTGTGACAGTTGAGCGATCAGTCATGCCACTTCCTGTCAGATTCATCACAGCGGCGGTTCCAAGGACCCGAGGATCCACACGACCAAAACGAAAATGTGGAAGAAAGACGCACTTTGAAAAATTCCAAATTTAATTTCAGCCATTCACAAATACACTGTATAGATGCGTATATGTGTGTGTTTGTGTGTGTATGCATTTGCAGTCGTGTATGTTGTGTGTGTATTTCCATCTACAGGTGCAAACTTAGTCACAGCTCCTTTATAGCTGATGACGATTCACCTTAAATCTGTCTCTTAATCTGAAAGTCTTTCATGCTTTTGAGGATTTGACAGAATACAGGCGACCAGTGCCAAATCCACCCATCTGGCCCACATGACACAGATAGAGAAGGACAGCCAAATCACATGGAGCCGAGCTTCTTCATACAGAGAAGAAGAACCCTATTTTTAACTGTAAGTGATACAGATTTAATGGCATCGTTTTTCTAGCCTGTGCCAAATTTGCTGAGGCTTGCATAGAGTTCAACGAGACAGCGAGACAACGGATATAGTGTCATCGATCAAATTAAGATTAGATTTTGGCGTACATGTGCGGCTTAGTTAATGGGGATGAAACCCAGAAAAGGAAAAGAACATACAGTAACTCCCCTCGGCCATCATGACTCTGACTGTGGAAGGAGCCGCTAATTGGTTTAATAAAGGGCATGCTGATTAGTAATTTGCTCCCATGTGGGTAATAGAGAAGAGGTTTAAGTTTATTGGATGGAGTGAACAAGTAGTTTTAAAACTGATAGGATAATAGAGGGAAGCAGGAAGACATATAAATGGATGTGAGCCAAAAGCATTGTTTGGGTAAATCTGAATGAAGGAGTAGAAGAAAAAGAGTTGTCTTTCTGATTGAACTCCAGAGCTCCATTTAAAAATCTGACAGCGTGAACTATCTCATGAAAGTAGGTCAGTCAGTCACTTCCCACTCACAGTTAACCTTTCAGCAGACATGACAGTATGACCAGGACGGCTGACCGACTGTGTGTCCTTGTTTGGCTGTTTGATCCGTCCATGGATCCACAGAACTGTAATAATCGCTCCTCAGGGAAAAAAAAAAAAGAAACTGAGTAATCTAGAAAATTATATCTCAATTTTAGCAAATACAAAGACTCCTCCACCATGAAATGATGAGAAGAGTCCTCTTGTGAGTGTGCGTGAGTAGGAACATGTTGTGTAACTTGCCTCAGATCGCCCTACATATTATGCCTCCTACTCTTTGATGGTGCCCATTTCAAATTCCACACCTGGCAAAACTAAAACACATAAAAACTGTGTTGCTCCTTAAATCCTATCATATTAATATGACTATTTTAATATGTTAAATGCATGTTGAATGTGGAAGAGAAGAGCTGGAGGATCGTTTGCCGCTGGCGTACAGCTAATGAGCCACTCAGGGCAGCATATTGTTGGATTATCTTTTAAATAAAAAAATGTGCTCCCAGTTTTGATTTGTTTCAGGGCTTAGCTGTCCCAGATGTGTTTCTCTTCTCAGATCGTGCTGCAAGGCAAACCCCCCCCCCCCCCCCCCCCCCCCCCGCACTAAGTTTCATTTTGAATATAACTCTAGGATTTTAAGCTAAGTTACAACACTAATGAGGCCAAGAATTCTACAGCCTTTGCGTATTTCTGTTCTCTTTTACTTTCCTGCGGCCTGCCCACGTTTTGGGATTATTACATGTATTCCCTGTTGGCATACAACCAGTACTTTATGACGGAGATGCAGCTACCTTTGAGGACACTGTGGTCATGGCTGGTTTTATATTCAACAATTAAAAACTCACACATGTGGGCATGTTACAGGCTGATATCTGTATCTACATTAAAGTACTCTGAGGACAATATACACTCAGATGCCAGTTTTTGAAGTACACCTTCCTAAAACTATCCATCCATTATCTATAATCACCTCTCCATAGGGGGTCGCGGAGGGCTGGAGCTGATCCCAGCTGACATTGGGTGAGAGGTGGGGTACACCCTGGACAGGTTGCCACTCAATTACAGGGCTGACACATAGAGACAGATAGTCATTCACACTCACAGTCACACCTACGGGCCACCAGTTAAACTAACCTGCTTTGGACTTTGGGAGGAAGCTGATCACGGCCACTCTAGACGGTGCTTGTGATTCCTCCAAATGCTCCACAGCGCCTCCCAATAGCAGCTCTCCACTTTGCTCTGCTTAAAATACGCGCCTAGTCTATTTTTGACGGAAGCTGCATCAAACTGCACAGAACAGATCGAGCCGGGCAGGAAGTCAGACACAGGAATGGCATAGAGCATCTGGTCAACTTTCAAAATAAAACACCACTACATCAACATTATGTCATAGCAGCTGGCACAAGGCCAGAAAAATTACTAAATAAACAAAATCTGAAGTCAATAAAATCGGACAGGCAACACGCTTCGACCATGATGAACCTCTCCAAATGTCACGAGAAGTTGTCAAAAGATATTTTGGTCTAGACCAAAATGTCAGATGTATGGATGGACGACCAACTGAGAACCTACATTGCCACCCTAAAATGTTTTCATGGATTCAGCTAACCTTCAGTATAACCTTTGCAAAAAATATTGGTCATGTATTCCTCATAGTGCTTTGTGACCTAGTCTGTTTTTTGTTTTGTTTTTTTGTCTGTAGGAAAAGCAGTACCACTTGCTTGGTCCACTACTTTGGTCCGGACTGAAATATCTCAACACCTACAGGATGGATTTTGTGAAAACATTCATGGTCCCCTGAGGATGAATCATTTGTACTTTGGTGAGCCTACAAAATTAACAAATTATCAATGTAAAGGTGCAATATACATACTGTACATACATAATGTACATACGCTTTCCCATATTTTCAGAAACTTGTCCTGTTACACTGTTTGTTTTTTTATACATTTTTTGTTTTCTGCTTTTTTTTTTTTTCATATGTAGTAATGGATTTTTTTTTTTACCAGATTCTCTAGAAGGACAGGACAACCCAGATGAGTCATGGTTGAGCTTAGATAAATAATTCTGTTAAAATTGCAGAATTTGAGATATTTTAACAGGCACTTCTCTTGTTCTTGCGCTTCTCCCGGCGGGCTATGAAGACGCGCAGGAGGACACAACAAAACAATGTTGGAGGTTATTACCCAGTTTTTCTACCGCATGTTTGCTTTTGACTTCTGTCCCCACCGTCCTGCTTATGATACAATCCTTTGTACCAACACTATCAGCTGTTAAGATGCTGTGTATGTTTTGGAGAATTTTGGTCACTGAGCATTGCTTGAACTTGCGATATAGATACACGAGTCGTCACCTTGTGTCCTAGACGTACTGTAGATATTTTGTTTTTTTAAAGTAGTTTGAATTGCGAAACACATTTTTTTTTGAAAACTTCTCCTCTCACTTCAAAACCTAACCTCATACGACCATGCTTTTGCATTTGCAAGCCAGCACTAACTTTTATCAGTGACCCACATATTTCAACCCAAGCAGATGATAAGTGAATATCATGCACACGCAGTTCTGAAGCTCTGACCCAGAAACTAAAAAGTTGATGCGTCATGTAGAGCCCTTATCAGGCCATACAGGGTTTTTTTTCACAGTCTGTTATGCAGGGTTGATGGGATGAATCACCGGAGTTCACTGACTTGATATTATGCTATTATTGTGTTAATTGTGTGTGATCGCTGGTAAAATGTGCCTGAGTGTCGTTTAGCGGACTCACTAATGGAGACATATCTAGAGCACTATGGCACTGTGTCATTGCAGTTGATATTTGGATAGCCTTGTAGTCATCAGCTGTGAGCTAATAGTAATAAAGTTAGTTACCAGGTTTTAGTATTTTTACAATTTTCTTTGATAATTCTGCTTGAGAGGAATGCTTTGACCTTCTTTTCTCGATCATAGACTTCGGAGATATTCAGTAGTTTTCAGATGCCTCAAAACAAAAGTCGCCACATTGCATTGCTGACGATTGCAGGAACGGCAAAACTGGTCGATCTAAGGATTCTACAAATGGACTATAAACCTTTTAGGGATTAATCTACACCCGCAAAGCTGCCCAAGCTGCACATCTGGACAAACTGCTTGAATAGTTTTAACTATACAAACACTCAAACAAAGTACCACATACATCCAAAGTGGGTATTGTGGACTGTAATCCATCAATCTTACTACCACCTGTATGAATCCCCTCTGAGTATTTCAGTGACCCATTTTTCTGGACTGACGTGAGAGACGAGGACATCAAAGTCCTCTTGCTCACTGTTTTTTTATGTGTTTCTCTCCATCACTGTCAGTTGTCTCATGCTCCTGTTTATTTAGGCGGAGACAAAATGACTCAACTCTGTATCACTTCATGCCAAGTGCGATGATTTGTCCTATTTATATGTACTTATTTTTCCAATGTGTTAACTTGTTATTTACACTCCTTTCACACCATAACCAAACCAATGACCCCAAAGCAAGTTTGCTGTTGGTGTGACTGGATGAACTCAGGTGCATGATCCTGGTTTCTATTTGTTTTAAACACATCTTGAATGTGGGTTACTTTTCAAAAGGTGAAAGTTTAAACTCCTATGAACTTTTATGAACTATTACCTTTAATGATATCAGAGCAGGACAGTGTTTTTTTGCACAGTACATACCTAATGTTTTACATTGATATGTACAAAACTGTAGTTGCTGAACTGGGTCAACAGTGTTAATGTTTGAAAGAAGTATTTGTATCGTTTCCACGTGTCAAATAAACTACTCTTGAGAACTTGCCAAATCAAAACAAAATCATCAATAATTATCCTTCATGGCCCATGACTAACCTCTCCAAATGTCACGAGAATCTGGCCAGAAGTTGTCAAAAGATAATTTGGTCTGGACCAAAATGTCGGATGAATGGATGGACGACCAACTGATAACCTAGATTGCTACCCGAGAGCCACTAAAATATTTTCATGGATTCAGCTAACCTCAATATAACCTTTGCAAAAAAATATTGGTTATGTATTCCTCATAGTGCTCTGTGGCCTGGTCTGTTTTTTGTTTTGTTTTTTGTCTGTTTGGACTGAAATATCTCAACACCTACAGGATGGATTTTGTAAAAACATTCATGGTCCCCTGAGGATGAATCATTTGTACTTTGGTGAGCCTACAAAATTAACAAATGATCAATGTAAAGGTGCAATATACATGCATACATAAAGTACATACGCTGTCCCATATTTTCAGAAACTTGTCCTGTTACAGTTTTCTTTTTTTTATAATTTCTTTGTTTTGAGCTGGGTTTTTTCACATGTAATAAGGTTTTCTTTTTTTTTTTACCAGATTCTCTGGCAGGACAGGACAACCCAGATGAGTCATGGTTGAGCTTAGATAAATAATTCTGTTGAAACTACAGAATTTGAGATATTTTAACAAGCGCTTCATGTATGAGGTGTCAGCTCTGCTCATACAGTTCAATGGAAGTAAGAATACTGCAGATGACAACTTCCTCCAAAAGTACGTGGTCTTGTGGCTCGCGGGGTTGTATTTCATGCTCACTGCATGATTCAGAGGGTTTACTTTTCCTCTGTCTGTCTCGCTGTCCTTCATTTAGCCCCTTAGCCCCTGCTGTGCCTGCGACCCAGACTCAGCAGGGCTCTCACAAACACAGAGCTGCCTCTGCATGCTTGTCAGAGATATTTAACCAAACTCACAATGAGTCAAAAATAATGATTAATAATAATACATGAGCACAGTGAGAGCTCCGAATAGCCCTTTTTAATCAGCGTAAACAAGGAGCTCTCCCACCTTCTCTCGTCATGCTTCCTCTCATCTCATTATGTGACGGATCAATATAACAGCTGTGCATGAGTTCACACACGTGCGAGTGTCAGTCTGCGGGAAAGTCCTGTTTGACTGCAGGTCTGTGGTGTAGTGAGAGCTTCAGTTCGCCAGGCTAAAGCAGTAAACCACTCATCAACTGAGCTCTAATGAGGTGAGAGACTTAATCACTAACCAGGTACACTGTGGATCTCCCAAATAGCTACAATATGGCCACGTAGTTGGCCTTTCTAGAAATGCTGATCCCACAAACTGGAATTCCCATTATCCGTACTGAGAAAGGCAACATTAATCGCAGCGTACTGGACTGTTATTGAGTGTTTGTTAGCCTGAATGTAGTGAGGACCAGCGGTGGAAATAACTTATATTTACTCTTGTTGCTGTATTTGTTTTTATGTATCTAAAAATCTGTAAGGTAAGTATCACAGAGTAAAAACAAAGGTCACATGAAAAAGTGTGAGAATGGAACAAAAGAAATGTGAAGAATCAGCAGCTGCAGTAGAGAAGAAGCTGCGGATGTGTCTGTGTCTAAATGTTTACGTTCACTAGCCGAGTTTCAGGGGGTGAGAGGGGTGTACTTGTACTTGGGCAAGGACTAGCAATCTGTGAACAGTACAAAAAAGCACAACAATGCCATAAAGTTAAGGATGACGTCATTAGGGGTCATTAGGGGTGTGCATCTCTCCCTTATGAAACGATTCGATACATATCTACATACATGGGCTACGATACGATTCAGGTGCCTTAACATTTGTTTAAAGTTGGCATTTATTTTCCATTATAAATTAATAATTCTATAAAAGTAGCCTTGCTTACCTTCAAATAGATGCTGTATTTTTCATAATCCAAAGTATTTTTGTTACTCAAACAGACTGACAACAAATTATGTAACAACAGGCCACGCTCAAAATGCAACTGAGTGTTAGTAGCCTACGTGACATGTTTCCTCAAACAAAACTCCAAAGACTAATTAAATATATTGAGCTGCTACACCTTTACATCAGCCACTGATATTCAGTACATTCTAGGTGTTTGTGATGAAGCCTTAAATTTGTTTTTGTTTATTTGTTTGTGTGCGTGTGTGTGTGTGTGTCAGTTTCATCCTACATCGCCCAGATGTGTTTCAGAAAACCCCTGAGAAAGAATGAACGCTTGTTTTTTTCAGTGGAAATGTGTACAGCGAGATTGATGTGTGAGCATCACAGTGTCTGTGATTATAGAGATTTGCTTCCCTCACAGCACTGACTGCATTGGATTCTGCTCTACTGAGGCATCTGTCAGTGAGAGAGTTACATCTCTGCGATGGATGTCTTCATGTAGAATTGTTCAGTGTTGGTGCAAAATGGTAGCTACCGAGAAAAAATGCCTTCAACACGAAGTTTGCTATTTTTATTTTTTACACTTTATAATACAGTCCGCAATTTGCTGTGTAACTTCATCGTATGAATCAGTACATATAGAATACTTACAGGTTCCTACTGGTACTTAAATGTAGGTACAGCGGAAGAAAACGAGACAATGGGGAACATTTTGTAGCTGCTCCAATCCCTCTTAACACTCAACACTGTGAGCCTGTTTAAAGGCTGTACAAATAGGCTTTGTAATAAAGTACAGAATATTCATTCTCATTCAAAATATTCTTAAAAAAACACTTTTTGGAGGGAGAAGTGTTCCTTGAATATGAAACATCAACTCAGTTTTCTTGAGATCAGGGATTTGTTACTATGCTGAAAACAATGCTTTATCCTGTCAACACTGATAATCAAATGTTAAACTAATGCATGTTGATCAATCAGTCAATCAATCAAAAGTTCTTGTCCTCCAGAATGTATCTGCCTTCGTATCAACCAGTTTGTTTCTTCTCAAAGAAACCAGGCTGTGTTGTGCCTGTGTACACACACACTGTATGTGTGTGCATGAGATGGGTGGTGTTTTCATCTTGTATTAGTCCCTCACATGGCACAGTGTAGCTGACAGGTAAGCTGTCAGAGGCAGCAGAGGGAAACAGCCTGCTGGGCATCCATGTGCTAACAAGTCACATTTGGTTGTGTAACACTGTCAGCTATCTGAAGTCTGAATTGAAGTCTCTCTCCATCTCTCTTTTACAGCTGCATGCTGCCCGAGGCCGCTCACAGGCAAAAGAAGATAGGCAACATGTGTCAGAAAGGAATTTACTTTTCTGATTTTCTTTAGTCATTCTGTAAAGGTGCACTAATGAACCATATAATATTTAATTAGACCATTAAGTGCATTTAACTGCTTGTGTCTGCGGTGTGGTATGGAATATATTCTGGGTTTCATTGGTAACATTGTGAATTAATTCTGCATTCTTTGACTTTTGTTATTGTTTTAAAATAACTTGAGCGCTGCTTTAATCAATATCTTTATATAATAATGGATCAAATAACTATGTGTATTATGAAAGGAGTCACCTGACTCTGCAGTTCCCCTCAGCTCTTCATTCAGCTCATTGTTTCAGTTTTTCTGACCCACAACATAACTATTTTGGTTCAGTCTCACAGCTCTCCAGTTTCCAGACGCAGCCGACAGCTGTTTTCAGGGAAAAAGCTCTGAAAAAACGTAGTGGAGCGCTTAGCAGCTAAAGAGCCAGACGTTTTCCTCAGGAATTGGTGGAGACCAAAAAGAGCGTTGAAAGAGAATGAATATTGGACGTACATTACTCGAAGAAAAAACTACTCCAAATGAATGCTAATGATGCTGGATGTGTAAACAATCAAACTGATAGCTAATAAGTTCGCCTTATCAACTTAAAAGTTGAAAATAAGTGAGTGTTGAGTTTACAGCTTGCAATTGCAGGTCTAAGTTTGCATGCTTTAGTTTTTTAAAGGGATGCACTGGTGTCACATAGATCATTTTTTTATTTCATAATTTTCTTTAACTGGGATTTTGTCAAAGTTGATGCACCAGAAAGTCTTATTGACAGGTGCGACGTGCAAACTGTCAATCACTTTTACTTAATTTACGCTATATTTACAATGTTTCGGTATTTTGTTTCTTTCACACAATTTCTTAAACTTACTTTATTTAATTTACTTTAACATTATGTTTACATTGGAGATGAGCTAGTTCATAACTTTGTTGCTGCCTCCAATAATTTGCAACATTACTTGAAAAACAAAGGGTTTAACTGACACAACTTACCTCATATTTTTTGTGAATGTTTTGTCTCAAAAATGTAGAATTTCTTCTTGTTCTTTAAAAAAACAAAACAACAAGTCTATGCCCAGCCAAACAAACTGAGCCATTATTAGCCAAAGAGGTCAACAGTGTTGGTCTGTTGATGTAGCACACAGTTGAGAATCAGCCTGGGTGGTGTTAACATTACTGACGGTGTGCTTTGAGTTCACAGGGAGAACGCTGCTTTTCATTAGTGAAATATGAGAATGGGAATTTTGGACTGTGAGGTCTGTCAAATTATTAGTGTCCACCACCTCTTCAGGGTTTACTCCTCTTTGTGTTTTTGGCTGCTGTCTTGCCTACAGCTCATGGCTAACCCCAGGCAACTTCCTTTGGAGAGGAATGGAGTACTTGGTGTTCATCTCGTTTCTTCCTCTTCACTGTCTGCGCAGTTTTAAAATATGTCACTCTGTTTCTTTGCTGTAAGAAAATAACTCAAACATTATAGCGGTGTATTTTGCTTACATTCAGAAAGAAAGATATGCTTGCCTACACATATTGTTTCATTAATTCCGAATCATTCATTATCATCATCATCATCATCATCATCATCTAAAGCCTGGGGAGGTAATCCATCAAAGGAATTTTTATCCAGATGTTATATTTTGAAAGGACTCAGCACAAACTAATCAGACTGTTTCATGTAGCCTCACATCTGCACAGCAAAATGATAAGCTGGTTGTCACTTACCATGCAGACGCCACAAGGCAACTGCAGCCTCATCAGTTTATACATGGAAGTATGGAAGCTAAGGTGCGTTGGCCTAATCTTAGTAATGAATGCTAATGAGAACTTGGTGCTGACTGCATGCACGTTTGTGCTTAACATCCCCGATGTGCTCTGACAAATAATAGACTGTAAACGATAAATACAAAAGAAATCAGAGTGATAAAAAGTAATGTTATTCTGCCTTGAAATAGAGTTTGATCTGTTTCCCCAAAATCCTATAATTCATTTTACTGCTTCAATGTTATTTCTTAACTTTATCTACTGCCATGTCTTATTATGCATATTCTTTTGACTTATGCATAAATGGATATTATGAACTTTCAGGGAAACAAAATCGCAAAGTCTGTGCATGTTCCTTTTTTCACATATTTTTGAGATCCAGCTAAGATGCTAAATCATCTGGAAAGAAACTGCATTGTTTGTGTTCATTTCATTAACAATATCTTTGAACTGTACTTGTACCTTTCATGAATCATCTGCGTCAAAGGGATGAAAAACTAAATAAAAAGAAGAACTCACTTTTCCAAGATATTTTTTTGACCTTTTAGTGTTTATATATTAAATCTTACTTTTTAGGAGAAAACTTGTTAAGCACAGAGTAAAAGACCAAATGTTACAAACAACAGTGTGTGTTTGTATGCACAGCAGCAACACACAAAATGTTGTCTTTAATCACCCCAGATGGAGGTAAATCCCATCAATGCTTTGCCTGTTTCAAATGTTTTACCAGTAAGCTTCCCATCAGCTGCAATGGCAGAGCATGATGTTGTCCTTGACAACAAGCCGCAGGGCCTCTTTACACCTCACTCTCTGAAAGATTACGGATTTATACGGATATTCTGAAAACCCCTGTAGGCTGAACAGCGGGTGTGTCTCTGCACAGGGTGGAGGACACAAAATATCTGAAGAAATCAGCTCCCAATACGTGCAGTGTGTTATCACACAGACCAGCACACACCTCGTCCATCTTAATCCTGATTGCTGCTCTCCCCTCCACTCTGCCCCCACCTCCCTTCTCATTTCTCCTTCTGCCTGTCCTCATTTTGTAATGGCTTTCTTTCTGTCTTCCTCTCTCTCGTCGTACACTTTGCGGCTCCATATATCTCATGCATAATACCCTGAACCCTTCCCAAAGATGGGGAGGAAGGCAGCAGAGTTGAGTTGACAGCTCTATCCTGCTCTCTGTGCTCCATCTCCAAGGTTATTACAGTCTGTTGAAGTGCACTGTTCGTCTATCAGGGTATATGGGAGCTCCTACGTAACCTTGGTACAAAACAGAGGTTCCTGCCACCACAAAGAGCTGAATTACACCATGATGTCTCAATTTTGTCACCTGAACATAGAGTGTGATGAAAAGCTTTTCTATGGGTACTTAGTGATTGGGTAAAAGCCCCAGAATTTCACTCTGCAAGCACAAGTCCCTCGATTGGACCCAAAGGCAAAAAGAAGCAATCAAGTGCATGTGACAATTCACAGGATATGGGCGACACTCACTCTTTTTAAGATGAATGGCTACTCCACATGCTGTGCTCTGGAATTGCCTTTTACTGCTCCTGCGTGGAAGGGAGATGAGGGTCTTTGTTGGAAATTGAGGTCATTCTTGAGAGGCGATGGGAACTAACTAAACCTGCTACAATAATGAAATCTATATAGCTTTCTACAGGTTTATCCTGGAAATGAGAACTTTCATTTCAAGGGTTTCAAAAATGTAGTATTGAATTAATGTCATTTGTCAAAGAGGATACCGGCTACTAGAAACAAATGACAGCTAGTTTCAAGCTCCTCTTGATGATAATAGTGGCAGAATGTTTGATATAAATTTGGAAGATTTCCACGTTTCTCTCACGATTGTCAACTTCAGTGTGGGACAGCCCAAAATGGCAAATCGAAAAGAGGAATTTAGAAAACAATTGCCTGTCTATACATCCTGTAGCATTTTGCATTGCATTTAAACTCCATAAAAACAAGAGCAAAAGTTCAAGCGACCAAGAGTGTGTTCAGTGTGTTTCTGTGGCCATATGATGAACTCCAATAGTCTAATATTCAGCTCAGCTTTGGTCTTCACCAGAGAAAAGAACATCTTCTTCACCAGTTAGTTGATAATTTTGTCTGTTTTTCATTTGTACAATCTCTTTTTTGCTGAAAAAAGCTGCCCGCCGCTGCTGAAAAGGAGCTTGATGAAATCGTTGACTGAACTGCTTAGTGAACGGCTGGACGTAAAAACCAAGTGAGGCCAAAAAGCCCTGTAGAGCTGCTCAGTTGGGCGATAAATCTTGGTCGATTTGTCACTGCAGACGACCCCGTTCAATGTACACACAGTAATTTAATTCAATGTTGATATGCAGCTTTAAACTCACAGTTTAATATGTCTCACGAGGCAATTTAAAGTGCTAAATGCATGGTGATAAGGAAAGGCAAATAGTGGGGAAAGTAAAATTATTTTCTTCTTTTTTTTGCTACAACCCCGAGTATACCCGCTGGATTATTAATTTAGGAACCTGCAGTGCAGTATACTCTGGGTTGTAGCAAAAAAGAAAGAAAATAGTTTTACTTTCCCCACTATAGATCCTTTACCTTTCCTTATTCTATTTCTATAAATGATAAGGCTATCCCCCCTGCCACTGCTGGACCCCTTGATTCACCAAACAGGACTCCTCAAAGGGTCACACCCTGCGTGACATAATAGCTGGTTTATGTGTACACCGCATACAGTATGAATCATTTCTCTGTGGTGTGAAACTCATTATAACCTCCACATCCGATTGTGTGCTGTGTCTTATTGTTTCCCTGGTCTGGAATATTGATCACATACATTCCCTCACTCCCCATTCTCCTAACTTTCTCTATCTTTTCCCTTTCTTCCCTCACCCTTTTCACATTCACTCATCTGTGTCTCCTCATCATCCTGTCTCCTATCTTTTATTCCAACCAACCCCCCACCTCCTTCTCCATCTCTTCACTGATGCAGATAATGAGCCCCACTGAGCAGTGATCGGTTTCCATGGCATTTCCAGAGGGTTTCCTACTCATTCACATACAGACATTTATACATTCACTGTATTTGTTTCTCCAGGGTTGGTCTATGAGAAGGAGATTTCCCACCATCAGGTATGCATTCAATCAACAATTCAACTGGGAAATCATTTTAGCAATTGTCTTCAACTCACTATTATTTAATTAACCCTTTTTTGCATGGGAATTATGAATGAATATTGCCTGTAAATAAATTACAGTTGTTTTTTTACTTGTGACCTACCACTGCACATACAGGAACAGTAATGTGACTCACATGCAGAGACGCAAGTGCAATTCTAAACACAGAGACTTACTACTCACTTCGAAAAGATAATAAAATAACCAGGCGGTTCATTCTAAAAGACTGCAATTTTGGAAACCATTTGATCTGTCTAATTCAGACAGCTGAAGCCTGAACAGAACCAGAACAAGGGCTGTGGACTTTGCCTCCAATTTGTGGGCAGTAGGGACATGAGGAACATTTACTGCAAACAATAACTCTGCATTAGTAAATTGTTTGATGTGATTATCACAGATATCCCAGATGATCAAGCATTATTAATATTACACAAGTTACATCCTCTCACAGACAGAGCAAGCACTCCACGTTGACTGATAATGCCGCTTTCCATCTAATTTCTGTAGAGCCATACTAGACGTAAATTGAATTATTTAAATGATGTCTTTATGCGCAGTTTACAAAAAGAAAACAATACTGACTGGGTCTATTCATTGGCGTGTTCCAGGCAAACCCAATCGCTCAAGATGTTTCACGCACAGTTTGTAATATATCTTGCTCGACTGATTGTGTATTTCCGCTCACGCAGAGGACGTCAGTTGAGCAGGTGGTCCCTCACTGTGGCCCAGGACACATACGAGGACACACTGCTAAAAGAATGCGGCCACCTCTGAATGTGGTCTGGGTGATCGGATCTTTATGCGTCTTGGGTGCATTCACAGCTGTGCTTAAAGCTGTCCACTTGTCATCGGATCACCCAAGACGCACGTTAATGCCAAGTGTTTTTTTACAACTAAGTTAATATGTTAGAAGTCTTTTTCTGTTTTCTAAAGTAATTTTCATGTATTTCTGAATTTCGTTGTGGTCACTTTAAGAACACAGCATGTCACTAATAGTTATGTCATGTGACCACTAATCAGGAAGTATGACTGAGAACTGTTGTTTTATTGCGTCAGAGCTAATCCAGTGACATCTGCATACATTTTATGCCTTTGTCAGCATCGTTGGTATGTATTGATTGTTTTATTGTTATCTGCAATCGCAGATCATTATTTTGGGACAATGTTACAGTCTGTGAAGTTTTATGCTCAAAATCTACCAAGTTACTATTGCTAATGACTACACTGTTCCTAGGTCATTGGAAGTTCATATAGGAATGATTACAAATAAACAAATGAACAGATACTTGATTACATGTTAAAATATGATGCCATATATTACATTTTAAATTAAATATACATACATGAAACCTTTAACAGTAAAGAAAACAAGTGGATTTGATTCATATTAAAGATTGAGTTGGTATATTTACATTGTGTATATCTGTATATGATAAAAACAAGCATAGTGTTGATTATGCTTTTAGTATGTTTATGAGTTAGGACTGTATCTGACTATCAAGCTATATACAGCACATACACCAGGTGTACACAGAGAGAGATCAGCAGGTGTAAAATCAGGCCCACTTAAAGACTGAGGTCACCTTTCCCATGTCATGTTTTGTTTGAGTGTTGTCTGCATCCCTCTCTAAGGACTGGACTCATCCCTGCCACCTTGAAAGAGCCAAGCTCATCAAAAAACCAACACAAGCCGATGTGGTCTACAGAGGTAAGCCCATTCCCCCTTTTCATATCCAGCAACCGGTCTACATTATGTCCATGCACTGCCACAGCTAAATATCTGACTGACAAGTGGGAAGTTGAGGGCTGGACACTGAGGGCAGCTTTGCTCTTTTTCATGACCATCCCTCTGTGAAGCGACCTATTGTCCTTGATGAGGTTCTCACGACTCCAGCCCACTCATTAGGAACACAAACAAATTGCTCAAAGGTATAGATAACACACACACATTCCCATGAACCTACCTACACACACAAAACGTTTTAACTACTACCTTTATACAACGACAACAACACTGTTGCAGCATGACTTATTCAGTGTGATGAGCTGTTAATGTAAAGAATATCTGAGGGATTGTTGCGCAACTGAGATGAAAGGTCCCCTGCATCCAAACCCTCACGACCTCGACAGTACAGCACATGTGAAGTACTTCAAAATTACCTGGATTGATAGTGTGGCTGTATATTATGCAGAAGAATAATATATTTGAGACTCATTTTAAAACGATGTTGAAGCAGAAAATGGAGGCTGCTTTCAAACTCACTCACTTGAACTCAAAATGCAAATGCACGTAGGTATCTCGCTGCTGTTGTGTGCAACTGTGCGCGCAGTATGCATTCATGCTCTTCGGTGAACACAACTGTCATCTGTTGTGCAGGTCCCCGCAGCTGCATTCTGCATGAAAACCCACTTTCACAGTAACACAGATGCACACACGCAGGTGACTGGAATTATTAGTGCAGCACAGTGATGAATTGTCACTGATTAATGTTTGTTGATTGCAATCACTACTCATGTAATTGCCAAAAGAAAATGACTCAGAGGTCCATCTGCTAAAAGCCATATGTGTGTTACAGATGCAGGTGTAAAGAAATCGGTTAAAGTTTGCTGTGCGTACTGAAGAGCCCAGGGGCACGAGGGGAAAGAATAAGGATAAGGAACACAGCACGATCACATTTTAATGCTAATGTCCCTCATTACCATACACCTCGCACATATTCTCCACCACGATGGGAAACTGCTGATTTCACACAGAAGCGCGGATCCTTGGACAAACAAACTCATCACAGGTCTCTTGTATGCTGGCACAATCATCCACACGGTTTATCACGAAGAATTGCAGGGCTATTGTGTTTACAGTTTCAGCTACAAGCCTGAAATAATGAGCGCATCAGTCTTGAAGGTCACGGCTTTATTTGTAATATGAAGGTATCACTGCAGCAAAGAAACTGCTGTCAGTCGCACAATAACCCTTATAAAAGGACTTGAAGCCAGCTCAAAGGGAAGCCAATCTGATTGCTCAGTTTTCCACCATGCTATCTTTAAAATATGATGAAACTGTCTTGCCCTGGCATTTAGAAGTCCCCCGCCAGCTGTTATGAAGGGAGATGGATGCTCTAGAGGATAACCAACAATTACTCTTTCAGCATAGAGCTTTTTGATGCTGATGATGAACACACCTTTCTAAGGGCAGTGAGTTACAGCAAAAAGAAAAAAACAACAACAACAACACACTGATGCAATATTGTTTCAGCAGTGGTAAACGTGTAAACTTTTGCATCTTACTCACTCTGGGCAGCGATCAGTGCTACCATGTTTATTTTTCACCCTCTTTCACCTCTCTCACTCTCTCTCAGTCGCCACCACTTTGGTTGATAACCTGCTGCAGTTATGACTCGCCATGGCAACCCTGTACCAGCCTGTTTAACTGACAAATGGGATAATGAAGTGAAACACAGCCCACCTGGCCAGAGACAGAGGACAGAGTCTGCTCTGGTTATTGCAGTAATAGTATCAGATAGCAGCGCCACAACAAACATAACATACAGAATGCTGCATAAAGAAATGTCAGCTGTTGGGTTCAGCCTTATCTCTCTTTCAATAGTCTTTTAGGATTGAGAAACTTTTCTCAGTTACTTGGCTTTTTCCTTGTGTCAAAAAATGCTTTTACCACAGAATGTACAACACTGCCAGTTATCTATTGTTGTATTCATGTTAAAGTGGACATAATATAGTCTCTGTAGCATAACAATAATGTTCAAGTGAATCAAAACTCTGAGAAATGCACAGCTCAGTGAGAAAGGGATTCAAATATTTTGGTTAAATACGAAATGCTGAAAGCCTTTTCATACTGAGCAATGCAAACGTACACAGGGACTGAGATATAGGATTAAATGGAGGGTATGAGTCAGCTAAAATTGTTTGGTGCGTCCACCTTTCTTACATTGGTGAACTGGCACACACACTAGCAGCGTGGCTCAGCGGGTGGCTTTGTTGATCAATCAGACGGTCGGTCAGCCGATAACTTTGGTCGCTTGTATTTCTTTAAGCCAATCACAATCGTCTGACTGAAACAGTCGGCCAATGGCAGACTTATCCCAACAGCCTACATCCGATGAGTCAGACAAACAGCAGGTTGACATTTTTGGTTTTCATTAATGTTTGACAACTAACTAGAATTTTGATACTTACATTCGTGGTTCCCAGATGATGTATCATGACTTCATGACTTTGGTGATCCAGTGACTTTCATGTAGTGCCATCATCAGGTCAAATTTTGACTTAATAGCTACTAAACTAATGACATTCTCAGTTTCACTTTGTATTGTGCTAATTAGCTAATTTGCAAATGTAAGCATGCTAATACATTAAACTAAGATGGTGAACATGGTAACTACCTGCTACACATCAGCATGTTATTATTCACTTAGCATTTAGCTTAGCATGGCTGTAGGCTCTTAGTCTTGGTTGTATAGTTCATCCAGGTTTGCCTTTACAGGTGTTCCTGCAAAATAAAATACACATGAACTCACAAGTTTGTTTATTTAGGAGTTTTTGTAATCTGCCGGTTTAGAGATTTTGGCAGTCAGGGAGGTGAGGGCGTCAAAGCAAATCTAATTCTCTGTCTTTGTGACAGAGTAGAGCTAAGCATGATTGACTTGCCTGCCCTCTTTGCCCTAGGTGATCCTCTTTACTGCAGATGCAGAAATAGCTAAATATGAAAGGTAAGACTCCATATACCTGTAAACCCTTGATTTTTGGGTCGTCTCTTGGAGTTGGTTTGGAGTCATGGGGCACTTGGTGTATGCTTTATGTTTTTGCTCCAGTATAGAGGTAGACCTGTCAGTTGTTCTGTACACTGTGTGATGTTTCTGCCTGTAACAAGTCGCATTGACAGTTTATTGCCAATATCTCAGCTGTGGCACTCATGAGTGACATCTGTGCTTTATATTATGTTATTTAGGAGAATAGAAACCAATGGGCTCCTTACACCTTACACAGAACAGTACACTATGTGCCTGTATGCCTGTTTCCACTCTACTTGAGAAAGGAAGGATGTATACATCCAACCATATGTTTTCTCCATGGAATATCACTGAGGTTATGAAATCATTAACAGGAACTGTAGTCGCTTGGAAAAATACAACACCTTCACATGTACCTGCAATGTTAAAGTTAATATGATCCTTTTATTTATAGCTTTTTTACTAGTAACAGAAATGTCATTCAAATAAAGTATAAAGAAATAAAATAAAATAGTAAGTCTGTAAAGGAAAGTTTGGCCGTGGATAAACATAAACATAACTAAAAATGAAGCAACGACACTCATGCATCCTCTTTCACTATCAGCCTGCATGTCCTTAAACATCAATCAAGCATAAATATCAAATGTCAAACAAACAGAAAACCTCTTGTGACTCAGGGTTCAAAAGAAAAAACTGAGGATTTGGGGTTTTAACAGCAGCGTCCCCTCATCGGTTGTGTATGTTAATGTCTGTGTGCGTGCATGCATGTGTGTGAGATGATGACCTGTAGTTCTGAGGTCTTAATCCATCTGGAAAGCTCTGCAGGGCTTCTGCAAAGAGAAGTAGGCCTGATTGATCGTGTCTCAGAGCTTTCTCTTTGGAAAGAGGTCAGAGTAACCTAGATGAGCCTCCTTAGAACTCTTGCTGCACAGTCTCTAGCTGGGCATTTAGCCTAGGTTTGTTGTGTTTGTGCTGTTCAAAAGGGTTATACTGACATTGGCCTTTTTTTGCTGCCTATGTAACTGTTTATGCAGCCACGACTTTTAAATATAACAAAAATAACATTTTGAGGTAATGTTTAATTCACAGAGCAATGAATCTGCATCTAATCTAAAATCAGAAGATGGCTTTTTTTTGTTTTTCTGTAATCTCTGTTTTTATGATTATGAAATATGTGGGTCTTGAACTACTTTGACAATATGAAATCTCACTGCATACAGCACTATGTATCACTGCAAACTGGGAAACAGCAGGTTCAGATAGCAGACGGAAGCGCCGCAAAGCACTGCTCGCTTCCTTTCGGCGCCCATGTTAACCAATAGGGAGTTTTGTGACTTTTGTTGGACTTTAGGTCTAGCTTAGTATTACTGCCATACATTCAGCAACTGGGGCTTATTTTAAGAAATGTGTGTCAGCATTGCAGAAGTTGCATTCAATGTTTTGTTTGTTAAATGCACAGCAGTTACAGGCTGTCAATGAAATGCTTGGGCTGCAGTGCTGAGAGCTCATCCACAGTGCCATCTTCCATCTGTAACTGATGTTGGCAATGAAAGATGCACATATTTCTTTGGTAAAATGACTTACTGTTGTGTTATGTCCACACATTTGGTCTTCCCCTCCCACCACACAACCACAAGAAAAACTGATAAATGTGTAAATTCTGGTGTGAAGTTTTACCCAAATACAGTTTGGCTGAAGAGATGCTGCGTGTGTCTTGTTCTCTCTGTGTATGGGTGTCCAATGTGAAGCTGTGACTCATGAACTCTCACAGGATGTGAATGTTATCCAAATGCATCACTCTGCTCAATGACCTATTTAGTTACATGTGGAGTTTCATCTTAAAAACAACATGGGGAGGATATATCTGAACAATTCACTGGCCAGATGACGTTGTGCAAAGATATGTGATGACAAATTTGCTACATAAAGCAGCTGACTGCCACAAATCAATACTTAGTCTAGTAGACAGATATGTGTGTAAATTAAATTTGCATTCTGTGTGTGTGTGTGTGTGTGTGTGTGTGTGTGTGTGTTTGGTATCTCTGGAAATAAAAGAAATGTGAGGTCTATTGTCTGTGTATTGTTTGTGTCATTAATGACACTGTTGTGTGTGTGTGCATCTGTTAAACACACACTATTGCAAACATTTGTACAGAAATAGAACGAAATCTGAAATCAGACTATGTTTGCTAATCATGAAAACACATCACAAACACATACAGTATTTCCTCCTGCTAAAGCAATGTCAACAGGAAAATGACATCCGGTGGAGGTGTTAAATATGTCTATAATTGTGTCTGTGACTGTGTTTTTTCTGTGTGTGCATGTGCATTTTAATGTGTGTCCATCTGCTTGTATGCTTGCACGTGCACTGTGTGAGTGCATGCGTGCACTGCATGTGTTTGCCTTGTGTACATGCTTGTCTTTGCTATAGTCTGAGTGTTTTTTGCATCCGTTTTGTGACTTGTCCAGAACACCAAATGTGTGTGTGTGTGTGTGTGTGTGTGTGTGTGTGTGTGTGTGTGTGAGAGTGTGTGGTGTGTGATGTGTATAATCACCTGCATCATCACTGTTTACAATCAACATTTAATTAATGTGCTGGTTTCCTCCTCTGTAGTGTGACGTGGGAGAATTGTAGAAATGAGGAAGAGATTCAGTTGAATGTACTAAAAGAAATCACGTTTGTTGGTACTTTTGAAAATATTTCTTTTGGTGTTTCATCATATAGAATAAAGGTAACATGTCTGGAGTCAAAAAATAATCCTGAAATCAACTCTATTATCAGCTAATCAACTATTATATTTAGAAGGATTAGAAATAATTTATCCCTAATAATATATTGCAACAAATCAGTAATTCTACTTTCTTTTTCCTAAATGGCTCTAATGTCACTTGTCACCCTGATGACTAAAAGTAATACAATGCCAGAATAGCAGCCTTCTTCATGTGTCTTGCTACAGGTTTTTTTTAATACTTTTCACAGAATGTGATGGCTGCATTCATTTACCGGTTGTGTCAGAGAATATCTAATTTTACCAGTTTAATGCTTTGAATAAGGATGATTCAACATATAAATAAGAGTCATTTCATTACAGGTGTTAAGACTATGAGAAATACTATGTGTGAAAGATCAAGCCAGATGGGTCGTGTAGTATCCGTTATCTGTCACTAATTAGGTGGTTTTTTGATTTGCTCTTGAAATTACATGATCAGATCAGAACGCCCCACAAGAAGTAATTACCAATAAGATATGCTTCATTGTGCACAAAATAGGTCAGAACAAGAGGTGATTATGTGGGAAATGAAAACTGAGATGAGATGGGGGAAAAGAAATCACACTGCCTGCTTCTGACTTAATAAAAGGCTTTCCCATACTTGTATGACTTGAACTTGCACCAAGAACCACGAATGATTCATCTGCCAGATGGAAAGTGAAAATAAAGAAATTTCTTCTCCTCTGTGATGTATAGAATCATTTCAGAATGGCATCTAAATTGGCTGTGTCATCTTGGCAGGATGATAAGTCACCTCCAAATAAGGTTCCTTACTCTTCAAAGAGGACCCTCCATAATTGGGAACCACATTAAACCCAGTCACCAAAAAAACTCCACCTCTGCTTCCTCCTACGCCCTCGGTCACTTCAAAGTCACTTCTTGTACTTGGAAAACACAAGTATACAGCACTCAGATCTAATGGATATGGCAATCTCCTTGTTAATACAAAGGAGCCAGGCACGCTCCCCTAGCTTTCAAGCACTTACTAGAGTAAGTGCAGATGCGGAGCAGGGTTTGATAGTTTGGAGGTCAGGGTTGCCAGGTGTTACGTAAATCCCCAGGCTACATAACTGCACAGGCACAAACAGTGGCAGGAAACTGAAACAGTGGAACCTATTGTAAAGCTGTCTGAGTCTCCGAGTAATGAGGACCATCTGGGCGTTATTCTCCGAGCACACTGAACCATGTCAATCAGAGACCAGTTTTGCCTGCGTTCATACAGAAAAATGGATGGTGGGCAGTGAGACCTGTTGATTGAAGGGAATACACTGAGAATGAGCACAAATTGCCAAGCATTCTTCCCTTTTATTGCTCAGAGCTGAAAAGTGAGATAAATGGGAAGGTAGTATACATGGCGAACAGGCAGAGATGACTTTTTGACATGAGCTAATCAACAGCCCATTGATGCGAAACCTGGAGGGGATTACAATCCTCTAGAGATTTGATGTTTAGATGCAATTACACAGAGAGATAGATGAGTTATTGATTCCATATTACTCAGAATGGTTCAATAAGCTACGCATATTTCAGAGATGGGATCCCGGAAATACCAATACCCGCTCCATATGAGGGTAGAGGACACACAGTCAATTATGAGACTAAAAATTGGTTTGCATTCACTAATGAAATACGGTGGGCACAACAGGCTCTCAATATTGCCACTTTATTTGGGCTTTGATCAGAAAAATGGACCAGTTTTCCTTTGATGATGTGAGTGAACAGAGAATCACGTCCACGCATACAGATGCCAGTGTGGCTTCCTGTTACAGCTTTGGAGTCAATTTTGTAGTTTTTAAAAGAAACTAAAAACTACCTATAGCCACTTACCTACCTTTGTATGTATCTCCAAGAAGATGAAACCTTTCCATTATTTTGTCAAACACTTGCATCCCTGTCCTTGAACTCACTGCCAGCCACACAGCATCCCCTCTATTCTCCTGCTTGTTTTCTTACAGGATGCAGTTATATAAACAAGGTTACAGCAACAATCAGTACTTCCAGAACAAGAGGTTAATCCTTACCCTCCCTCTAGACAGTGGTTAGTCTTCATGCCAATGGGGATTAATTGAAAGGAGTGCTCACTCAGTGTCAACCTCTACTGTCAACAAGGTTTTAAACAGCATCAGTGTTTAAAACTCATATTTCTGTCCTAGCTATTATTCTGACACATTGCAAAATCAAGGGTCTTCAAACTATTGATGTTATTATAATACACAGACCCCCTTCATCAGATGTAACTGGAGGGGTTTATGAGATGAGCCAATTTTGCGCAGCATGTTGTGGTGAAATATGATCTAACTGCTGGAAATGTGCAGTTAGCTGTTAGCTTAAAACACTATATGCTCTAGACTTGCTAACATATATGATATAATCATATATGGGTCTGTGAGTTGTTGGTCTTGTTTACAGTGTCTGCTGCTTGTATTTATAATAATGTTCCTCCATTTACATTTGAATGTTATGGCCATTAAGAGTGCAATAAGTTGTACGTTCTTCCAAAAACTTTCAATTATCTCGTTAGAAAATTCTGAAATTGTGAAATTTAATCCAGAATACATCTATGATTATATAAATATTGTTGGACAACAGGACACAAGATGTCTCCTCCTTTACTAAAACATCCATTCTCAGTGTATGTGACAGCCTTCTAGTGTCAAACTCTGCACATACATCACTGCACCGTGAAGGTCAAACATAAGCAAAACTGATTTTTCAGTGGAGTACAAATTAAAGTATCAGTCTATTTTGTGTGGAATCATGGATGTGGATGTGACCCGCAGCAGTGCTAAACTAGGAAAAACCCACAATTAATTGATCTGGATAATGACATCCTCTCCATAGGCCTTTGCATTTACACCTGCAAAATCACGTGAAATACAAACAAACAGTGAACATCTCTTTTTTAATTAGTAAACTTTACTGAATTAGAACTTGATGTAATGCCAGTGATGGTAGCTTCAAAGCTGTCAATTTTCTAGTTTGTTTGTTTTGGGGGGGTTTTGTGTTGTTTTTTGTGCAAATTGATCAGCTTGTCTGTTACACTTAACATCTTCTCATTTGTGTGGCATTGCTTCATGTCATTTACAATATCCCACTCTAAACAATATGACATGAACATCCGGTATAAGGCCCTTTTCATTTTTGCAAATGTTGTGCTTTAGTGGTGCATATTCCCAAACAAATTTGGAATTAATCAAATTACCACAAACCAACTCCACTCCTAGATTTAGTGACCGTGTTTAATTCCCAGCAAGGCTCCACCCACCTTTAACCTGAGCAGAGGTCTACATTAAAGGCAATATTAAGTCAAATTTTTCCCGTTCTTCCTATCTTGCCAACATTGCGGGTCCTACATTATCACCTATCTAGTAGTGAAGCGCTGTGTCAAAATGTACATGGTGCATATGCTTAAATAAATGTGTGTTTAAACAAATTATAAAAACAGAGCAATGGAGCCAGCTAATTTCCCCTGTGCCCTGTAGTGGGTTAATCCTGCAGTGGAATGACTGTGTAAATGTGTAGAATCTTTTAAATATAAGTATTCTATAGTATAGTCTTGCTGTTAGACGCTAACATTGCAACATACAATCTTGCCTCTACTGTAAATGTGCTTAGTTGTATACAGTTACATGGGACTTGGCACTTGGATTTTGTGAAAAGCATTATGTTAATGAGAGCTAAAATTTGAGAGGTGAGGATTACGGTCTCTCAGGGAAACCAAGGCTGCATGCAGTTAGAAGAAATACTCCCTTTACTACACTAAAACTAAACAAACATGCCTGGCTGCTATCTGTGAGCGGAATGAATGCAGCAGCTGGGTGTGAAATGTGCTTGTGAGAACAAAGCCAGTGCACGATGTACGGGGAACACATTACACATTACGACATTCGTTATCTGTAGAAATTCTCATCCTTTTATTCTTGCTTTCAGTCAGTGGTTCTCTTTCATCGTATAGCTTTCCACACAGCTTACTGGAAGGAACATGGACAAGAAGGTGTACTGTCACATATGTGTGCTAGGCCCTGGGCATTGAATGACTTAGGTGTCATATGTCATCCTTATTTGTGTCTACATTGGAGGGATCAAAAGTGATGCAGATTGAGAGGAAAAGAAAACTCTCATAGAAAGATCAATTGAGGACACATTCCAACAACTTTAAAGCTTAGTCTGTCAAAAAAGAGGAACAACTGACAGCTCGTACGACATCTGAGCTGTCACACCTGGAAGTGAGACTTAATAAACAGAGCATTAGCTGTAATATTTTGGTATCTTATTATGGCTCTCTGTTTGTTGTGAGGCGTTGTGTCTTCAGACGAACAGGTTCATCTTTAATTCACATAACAGTCTTTGTTGCTGGTCTCCGGCTGCTGCGAATAACTGGGGAATCAGCACATAGCTTAAGAGCGTATATTGACTGATTATATTTATTCTTGTTCATGCCTTTTAACACTTCTATCTCTCCTGCTATCACCTTCAAGACGCCTTCCTCTCAGTGTAGACGTGAAAGCAGCTGAGGCGTCTTCCCCCGCTGGGTTATTCATGTATTGATCTCTATAAAGCAACAGCCGTTATATAAAGCAGGCTTTCAGGCGTCTGGATCAACACTGAACGTACACAAAGTGAATGACTTTGTGAAAAAATTTTGAGGTGAATAACAAGACAGTGTTTAAATTAAGTCAACGTTGGCAGCAGTGGAAATGTTTGAGTCACTCATGTTCTCTGATCTGCTATACATGGAGGAGGGATGAAGAGTTTAATTAAACCTCCTGCGCCGTCGCCTGAGATATTTACAGAACGTATGCAGACATTAAAGAGCATTTAGTGTTTGAGCTACCACTGCTTCATGTGTAGCTGTTTGCATCTGGAGCCGTTTGTGTCAAAGTAAGTTGCTTCTTTCAGTGAGGGAAATTAAGTATTTACTCAAGTACTGTACAGTTGTCAGGTATACACTTATACTCCACTTCATTTCAGAGGTCTGCTGTACTTTTTGCTCTGCTACATTTATTTCACAGTTGTAGTACAAGTTACTTTTCCTATTAAGATTTTACACACAAAACACACATCAACTTAAAGAAACATGATAAAATATGATGCATTGTTATAGATTAACCTACCCAATAGCATATAAAGCAGTTCAAGTTAGTTGACCAAGTACAACATTAAAGTACTGCTTACATATTAATGCATCAATAATAAGGATACTGAAGGGGGCCATTCCACATACTGAGTAAGTTTACCTTTTATACTTAAACTACATCTTGTTTCCAATACTTCTGTACTTTTTCCTTAAGGAAAGAATTCAATGCAAGACTTGCAATTAAATATTTTTAGGCATATAGTCAGACTTGTTTGGCCACCTGGGGGGCAGTGGAAACAAGTTGTGAATACAATATCGACATCTCATCACATCCTCTAAGTTGATAGGGCGAGCATGTTAGCACACAGGTGTTTATTTTAACATCCAGCAGATAGGGAGCAACATTATTATTCATTTGGAGTTTTTGGCCACCGGGCAAATTTAAGTCCAATATTCATTTTCTTTTAGCTAAATTTTTGTCCCCATCAACGCCTGAGGGAAACATCTCTTTCTGTCGCTGCTATCCACTATGTTCACCAGCTAGTCGCTAAATGTGTCTGTCTGCTGTTTGGTGCTGAGCAGGTTGTGTACAGTGGGTTTTCAGAGCTGCCTGCTGCGGCCGAAAACAACGCTATGAGAGCGGTGATTGAACCAACACAGTAACGTTGTGGGCCGGACAGCTAAACAATGAGCTGAAACTCACTATAAAAGCTTGGTAAAGCCGAGGAGAGCTGCAGTTTCAGGTGATAATTCTCTGTGGGTTCATCACATTTTCACATTGTTAAAAAACATCTTTATAGTACTGCTTACATGTTCAAGCATCGTGATCCATAAATATAATAACAACACTGACAGGCTGCATTCTGCAATGTGAGTGTGATGTACATTCTTTAAGTACATTATGTTGCCAATACGTATGTGCTTTTTATTACATTTTATATGCAGGACATTTACCTGTAGTTTTTTATAGTGTGTTTATAGTTTATTGCTGCTTTTACTTAAGTAAATGATCTGACTTTGCTCTTATGCTGAACTGACTGAAAACATGCAGCGCTGCAGGCTGGGAACAAATATTAATGTCTCTAGTGGTTTTAAAACGCATTGGTGCATTTTATAAAATGTGTATAAAGTGTGTGTGAGCAGAATGTGCATGATCTAAAATTCATTAGGAGAGTGTCGTACAGTGTAGAAGCAGAAAGAAAACACACAGAAGTCTTCAGAAACTGTGCCACAACACCGGTCCTTGTGTACATCCGCTCTCAGGGCAATTAATCCCAAGCCAACTCCCATTTACCGTGATGTTAGGTAACAGGCTATCAGTGCTTCACATAAATCACTCTGTTTGTTGACAGAATCTGGCTTTTATCGCCTCTTTCCATTCCTCCATCCGTCTGTCTTCTCTCCCCCTCTGTCCCATCTTTCCATCCTGTCTCGCTGTTTGTCGGTCAGTTAGTTTCTTATCTTGTCTCTTTTGATCTGTGCACCCCCCCCCTCCCTCTGCTCTTGTGTATGATATAACCATCTGCGGCTGCTCACCTGACCAATGACCACCAGGCTGTCAGGGTGATAATGTAAACCTCTCTGAGAGGAGATAACAGCCCACTGGGATAATTGGCCAGACACACACAAACACAGAGGGAGAGATGGAGCCGGGGGCACACCGTAAGACACCTCTCAGTTACCATGGGAACTTGACCTGAAGCCCCTGCAAACACACACACACACACATTTCAGTGAACACCCCCCACTGTGTACTTTGCCCAGATGAGGTGCTCGCAGTAGAAGCAAACTTCAAACATTGAGAGGTGATGTAACAAGGCAGCGGGGGTAACAACATCAGCAAAACGTATTGCCCCATAATTATGTGAAGGGACTAGAAATATAGTTACAAACGAACATGTTCATTCACTTTGTGAATTTTAGGACACATTAGTCAAACTGCAACCTTCATTATAAGGCAAACCATTTGTTGCAGAGTGAAAAGGCTCTCTGAGTTCACTCATCAGTAATTTGGTCCTTTTGAAACCTTTCAGCGGTGCATCACCATGAAAAAACACTGATTTGTCCAGAGGACGATTGTTAAATGTGTAACTTGTTCCCTCTTGTGGTAAGAGGTGCATGCTGCAAGCACAGAGAGACACTTCATATTTGGGCTATAAGCTGAAGTGCAGTTGGCAAAACAGTCTCATCTCAAGGTCCACTCAGTAGCAGTAGTACATCAGCACATGGAGTTTGCGCAAGGTCCAAATTTCCTTTTTTTCTGAGCACTTCAATGACAATATGGTACACGAAAATGTGAGTAGTTACTAAAGAACAAGAGAGGAATGAATCATTAGTGTTTCCGGACTTCTCATTCATGTTGGATCAAAGCCAACAAAATATGAAGCCAACGTGAATGAGAAGTTCTTAAAGTGCTAAAAAAATTTGGATCATCTGCACTTGCATGACAACTGAGTGAACTCCATCTGCATGAAGACCATGTAATGTCACCAAAAGCTCAAGAACAGCTACTAAACAGAGCTTGAGGTGAGATTGTTTTATTACCCGTTGTGAAATTTCAGACTCAGCTAGAAAAGTATAGCTTCATTTTGACTTTATAGAACAACTTACAGTAAAACCTGTAGGTGCTGGCACACATTAAAGAAAGATGGGAAAGTCGCACATTCATGACTCCAATTCAGTCTTTTATTTTAAGTCCCAAAGACTGATGTTTTACCACGCTGCCTTCTTTAGGATGAAAAGCCATTTACATTACATTTACATGTATTCATTTGTCCAAAGCAACATACAAATGAGGAACAATCTGAGCCACAGTAGAGCAAGGAGAAGACTTCGTCACATCATGACATGAATAAACTATGTCCTCTGCCTCAGTCTGTTATTGTCATGAAGAAAACGACCACAAATCATTGTATCCATAAATGTTCTTTATTTCCCTTTGGATGGAGCCTTTAAAGTTTAAAGGCTCCATCCTGACAGTTTACAGCAGTTATTACTTACTAAGATTGTTTTGTAAAGCTAAGTCACGTTGAAGCTAAATCTGATGTTCTGGAGCCTTTAACTGACTTCTCCTGCTTGTAAAGATGTGCAGGTGCATATGTTTAAAACAAAAGCACAACTCAGGGATTGAAAAGTCTTGCTTTAAACAATCAAAACTACTTACACAGTGATTCATTTAAACTGTTTGACATTACTACTAGTATAACAAATCAAAAACATGGCTGTAAGCAGCGTTCACATTAGTGTCATTATATAATAGATAATCAAACAGCTCCCCACAGCACTGTGATTGTTAAGTTAATTAAAATATACAGCCATTTTGAATAGGTCTCTCATCGTCACTAAGCATTATGTTTTTTGTAAATTGCTTCAGTTTTGCAAAGCCAAATATGTGGAAGGTGTATGCAGAGTATATCTGATTTTGTCATGAATCAGTAGCAATATTACTCAAAATGAAAAAAAAAGACAGCAACACAGATATTCAAGTTCTCAGCATATCTGGACTGGTGTGTGTGTGTGTGTGTGTGTGTGTGTGTGTTTGTCATACCTGTGTCTGGGTGCATCCATGTGCGCTGGGATAGTCAAGGTGACCTCATATTCGTTTACACAGTGGGCTCTCAGCCGCAGCAACGTCTTGCTAAAAACTCAGCCTGCCCCTGCGTGGCACCAATTTAGTGGCACCATTAGCAGAGAGTCATTCTGACTTGGAAAGGCTCTCAAATTTCCTGTCTGGAGAGGGTGGGTGCACCGAGGCGTTAAAAAAGGCAGAGTTTTAGCCTTGGAGCTCGGTTTGTCCTCCCGCTTCGAGCTATACCTGACTGTTGGTCAGATTTAAAAATAAAAGAAACAAAATATACAGTTTTGCACATAGCTGTGACATGATCTGTCACTGCATGTTCACATATCCTCCAGTCAATTTCACTGTAGGGCGGTCCCTTTTTTAGAAATATCCATCTGAAAGGGTTGTTTCACCCAAATCGCCAAAAAACATATTTTCTCACTCAGCTCTTGTGGGATGTAGTCATGCAGATAGTTTTGGTCTTGTTTGCCCAGGTTTGAGATATCCATCTCTGAGATTTCTGCAACCACACCGATAAAATTGAGGAGAATGGACTTTGTGAAGTGTGGTGCTCAGACCATTCAATAATAATATTAAATGAATTCAACAGGAACATTTCTTTCCAGAAACAGAGTCCCTACGAGTGAGTTTTTTTTTATTGTAGGTGAACCAACCCTATAAATGCCAAATGTCCACTGCCCCTGAAACAGTTGGTTGCACAGCAGCCACATGTCGCACAGATCACAACTGGTTCACCAGAGGGCAGCATCCATCCACAAACCACAGACCACAGAGTCGTTGCCTGACGGAGAGTTCCTGTGTCCAGCTGTTTGATATTTCGCACACAAAGGCTTCTGTGTTTCTGAGGGGAATTTGCGGCAGAGTCCGTCTTTTCGAGCTCTCTTCTTTCTGCTTTTCATGGTGCTCTTGCAGAAACTAGCAGTCTAGCATTAACACAGCAGTCACACATAGTGGACACACAGACAACAGATATCTTTATCTCACTCTCTCAGAAATAGATAATACTTACAGCTCAAAGTGGAACCAGTAGCCAAAATGACTCGATTTGCAACGTTTGCAGTTGTATGAGAGTCTGTTTCTTTGTGTGTGTTTTTGTCGTTTTTTGTCGAGTGTAATGAAAGCAATACACCCTGCTCCCTCATCTGTGACTCTATCGAAACAAAACAACAAAGATATTTTATACGGTTTAATAATTATCAGCCTCTCAACAATCTGTTTCCTTGTTCACTTCAGCCAAGAGCTAAAAGGTAGAATAGTAAACCTTTGCACCATGCAAGATGACTCACTAAACTGGGTGTGCTGTTGGCCTGGATTTTGAAAAAATATATGAATCTCAGTACCTCATTGTTCCTTATCAGTGTTAATCCTCACTTCACCCTGATGTCTTATCACACTCCATGATGTGGATTTACTTTGGCAAATCCATTATTTCAGTGTGACAGCAAGTAAGATTGAAATACACAAAAATGTCCAAAAATGTCTCTGTGATCCAACTCCATTCCTGGGCGGGTCTGTATGTCCTCTACTCCTCATCAGGAATTCAGTATCCTGAACCAAAGTGCTCGCTATGTATCTACCAGATTCGCTGCTCTTCAAGTAACAGCTGTAGGGCATGTCTGAACTTTTCCGCTCCAGGTAACTACGGATAGTCAGCCAACCCTCTTCGTCCACACTTTTAGCAGTGTGGGGCCTCAGAGACCCATCTGAGAGATTGTGGGAGCCATGAAACCAGTGCACATCTCCGTCCGGGTAGACATGTTTGAAGGTGCAGACGGGACCGGCACTCATCAAAACACCCTTAACGCTCCCACAGCACTCTGAGAAGAAGACCATAAGAAGAGTTTTAAGATTAACTTCAATAATGCACTTCATGTGCAAAACACTCATGACACTTAATGTTCTCATTTAGCATGTGACACAACTGTTTCAGAGTTTAACCACTGACTTTCTGCAAAAGTACTGCAGACCAAAATCAATGTATTTACAAACATTGTCATTTATTAAATAAACCACCAGGTCAGCGGTTAAAAATGTTATTAAGTCATTAATAAACACTTCTTCGACAGCAATAATCCAAAGTGAGTACATTAGTTTAAAAAGGGCTTGTGGATTTCTCATTTTGAAATATACCATTAGTGTGCAGCTGTGAATAATGAATTAATAAGTTATTTATAATAAATTAATTCTGGTTCAGATGCTCTGCAGTTGTTTTCCATTGAAGTGGTCGCCCTGATGATTTAAAGAGCTAGCTAAAAAAGGAAAGTAAATGTCATGCTGGAGGAGGACAAACACCAGCCGGAGACATTTTACAACCTGACAACTCAAAGGTTGTTCTTACAAATAGATTATAATTGATTTATAAAACATTCCTAAGTTATTTATTAACCAATGATAAAGCCTATACAAAGGTTTTGTCTTGTTTTTGATATTCTTACTTTTGATATTCAAGCACATTTTGCTGTTAACAATATTGTACTTTTACACATTTAAAAATCTGAATGCAAATCATAATTGTACATGTATATATACAGTGGTATTGCTTAAAGCACTTAAATTAAGCATTGTACCTTAAGGTACTCTGTGGAGTTTTGGACCACTAGTAGTGCCATGGAGCAGTTCTTTATGAGTGGGTCCCTGTTTTGTTCGTGCACACGCACAAGGACGCACATGGTCTTAAAAATGTGTTTTTCAAATGTTTTCTGAGGAAGGTAATGCATTCAACACGTTTGTTGGATACACAGGGATACACACAGTGCGTTGTGGTGAGTAACACTGAATGTAAACGTTACTTTAGTTAGTTTACTAGAAGACTCCACAGGGCACCTTTAAGCAAAGAATCTAAATACTTATGCCACCACTGCGGAAGCAGACCAGTGTTTTGTACATTCATGACAGCAGTTTTAAAAATGTTGTTAAGCTACATCACTGTTTGTCTAAATAAGAATAGATGTGGACTCTTACCTTGTAGCTCCACTCTTGTATATCCGTGCCGAGCTCCCTGGCGTGATTGAAGTTTGCACATGTAGGGCTTTGAGTTTCCGCTCTCCAGTGGATTCACTTTTTGAAAGATGAGGGACAATTGTCCATGTTTATACTCACAACGGAAGTCACTCAGAGTGTGTCTGTGGTGTTTGGTAACGTTCCCTTCACTGTCCACAGAACATAGGGTTGTTTTGTTTTGGGACCACTCCATGTGTTTGACTGACAGTCCATTTCTAGAGGACACGTCACAGTTGAGGGTCACCTGTTTGCCACACTCTGCAGTAATCTTAGGACTCACACTGAGGCTCACCAACTCTGTAGACAAAGATACAGATATTGTACTGAGAATTAATGGAAATGAAAGCTTCTTGTTGGTTCCTGTATCTTTAAGTTAGCATTATTATCAACACACTGTCACACCTCACATTATTAGAATAGTACGTCCTGATCTCCGCTTAAACTTTTACAGGAAAAAGATTGTTTAATAGTTGTAGAGTTCAATCATAACTTCCATAAAGTAACAGTCAGATAATCATGAAGTAATGAAGAACTACATAACTACTCAGTATGAAGTATCACTTAACTTGGAGGTGCCAAAACAGAGAGTCTGTTAGTGGATACTAGTTCAGAGCTAATCAGGAACGACTTATGAAGAAAGTGGTTGTTACTCCAATTCACAGATACTTGTGAACTAATCATTACCTAATAATTCATTAATATAGTATCTCAAGTCTGTTCTCTAGTAACTCTGGTAATCATTACCATATAGTGCTCAATTATTAGTTATTCAAGAACTACTCATTAATTATCAAGTAATTGCTGATTTGTTCCTCTCGTGTTCCTTAGTAACTACTTAAATTTTTCTGCACCATCTTGTAAAGTGTTACTAATATTTCCTCTGAACAAATTAGTTTAAAATAGTTTAAAATAGTTGCACATACCTTGTGTCGTAAGAGTGAATGCAGTTAGAAGCCAGAGAAGTATACGCAATGTTGTGAATCCCATTGTCATCTCTTTCGCATTTCACTGTGACATGAGAACAATCAAATTAAAAACAGATCTCACTATATACACACTACAAGTGTTTTGCACAGGGAGGCTGAAACCTTGATCTTGGCAGGCTGACTTACACCCCGTATTTCAAAAAGCAGCATGTTTGTTAAGTCGTGTATTGAGTGGAACTGACCTCAGGAGGACTGGTGATTCTCCTCAGCTCTTCTCCAGTGCTTGCAGTCTCCCTTGTGCATATATATATATAACGTTCTTCAGACTTCTCCCTGTGCAGATCGTTAATGATTACAGAATTACAAGGAGAAAGTTCCAGGAATTCTTATCACAGTTGAGGGTGTGTGCTGGAACCTGAACAAGAAGGAAAAGAAAGTGTGAGAGCGTGTAAGAGAAAGTGAAAGGGGCAGACAGACAGAGAGTGAGGGTTTATTCATAAAGCAGAACAAGCTGCCACAAGTAGGGACTTGTATGACTGCCTTTGATGTGTTGCAGCAGTGTTCTGCTGCTTCATTTCAGTTCATTCAGCTTTCATATAGATTTTTGCCATGAGGTCATTGTGACTATTTGATATTGGTAAAACTCCATGGGAATAGCCACGGGGCAAAACTTTTAATCTTTTATCTCCCAAAGAGTCACTCTCACTCAGTTGAGGACTCCATTGTGTCTTATTATAAATTCATTAGTCATTTCATGGGAAGTTTTCGTGGAAAAGTGACATCAATGTCAGTAATACACACACAAACTGGTCAAAACATGATTTGTTTCACAAGACACACTGTGACCTTCACGCAGCACGCTCATATTTATACCACCTCTGCTTCACATAACAAATAGAGGAGACGGCCTAGGCAGCTTTTTATTCATTGTATTTTACTTTGATCATATCCTGTATATCCAATTTTATATCTCTACATTTTAACATTTGTGAGCAAGTGCCTTCCTTCATTTTACTGTATAGATTTCTTGGTCTTTCTACTTTGATTCATCAGTTTCTGTGGTTGACCTGAGTTCAATTTTGCTGTGTTTGCACAGCTTTACCAGTTTGACGAGCCGAGAGCAATAAACTACACCAGCCATGTTTATCCTACAAATACAGTATGCCAGTATGACTCTTCAGTGTCAACAATGGGGTTCTATGGTATGGGGGCATAATCTCTCATAATCTCTTTATCATATATATTACATAAGAAACTGTTCCTGCCTGAAGCGCTGCGCCGATCAGCTGTCTCCGGTGTTCACAGACATCAAACAGGGCCCACAGGATTAAATGACTACTGACCCGTCGCCCTGACCTCTGTGGTCATGAAATCATTTGAACGCCTGGTTTTGTCCCACCTCAAATCCATCACAGACCCTCTGCTGGACCCCCTGCAGTTCGCCTACAGAGCCAACAGGTCTGTAGACGACGCCATCAACTTGGCCCTACACTTCATCCTCCAGCACCTGGACTCCGCGGGATCCTGCCCCAGGATCCTGTTCGTGGACTTCAGCTCTGCCTTCAACACGATCGTCCCGGCTCGTCTTCAGGACAAGCTCTCCCAGCTGAACGTGCCTGACCCCACCTGCAGGTGGATCACAAATTTCCTGTCCGACAGGAAGTAGCACGTGAAGCTGGGGAAACACGTCTCAGACTCGCGGACGATCAGCACCGGCTCCCCTCAAGGCTGTGTTCTTTCTCCTCTACTCTTCTCCCTGTACACCAACAGCTGCACCTCCAGTCACCAGTCCATCAAGCTCCTGAAGTTCGCGACGACACCACCCTCATCGGACTCATCTCTGGTGTGAATGAGTCTGCCTACAGGTGGGAGATTGACCATCTGGTGACCTGGTGCAACAACAACAACCTGGAGCTTAACGCTTCAAAGACAGTGGAGATGGTTGTAGGTTTTAGGAAGAGTGCAGCCCCACCCGCCCCCATCACCCTGTGTGACTCTCCAGTGGACACTGTGGAGTCCTTCCGTTTCCTGGGCGCCATCATCAGCCAGGACCTCCCGCCACAAAAACAGTTTCTCCCCCTCTGCAGTCAACCTGACGAACACGGCCAAAGTCTTGCACTGACCCCCCCCCCAACACAAACACAAGTTATACGTTATATTAACGTACACACCCCCTACTGGACACTTTATCTGGACACTTTATTTTGGTCACTGCACTGTTTGCTATTTATCTTATCTTATTCTTTTACCTTTATTTTTTTACATGCTTGTTGTCTGTCAGATTATATGTTATACGTTAAAAAAATGTAGCACCATCAGACCACGGCAAATTCCTTGTAATGTATGTTACTTGGCAATAAACAGTTTCTGATCTGATTCATGTAAACTCGTTATTTTGTGTGAAAATGTAAAACAATAGAAGGCAAAATCAATATAGACAAATATAAATGATAATAAACTAATAGGTTTTTTGTTTAATTTGATTAAAGATATGTCTAATGGCTAACATCTTTCAATTTATAATTTTTTTTTAAATTGTGAAGTGATGCCAACATTTCATGTTCATTTCATTGGCACTTGTTTGGGCTCTTGCAGTTTGAGTGTTAATTAGAGAGTGTGACAGAGACAAAGTAACTGGTAGTCATTTACTTAATTGAGCACTGGGAGACAAGGAGCGACAGGGAGCAGAGCAGCGCCTGCCAAAGAGATCTCAGACACTTACGACAGGAGACATTTGAGCAGCCTTCAACTGCGAAAATGAGCATCAGTGTTGTGCATCAAGGAGTCCTTCAAGGGTAGGTTTGTTTCTCTTATGTCCTTCTTCCATATAAACCATTTTTACTTTGGTTCCTATAAGTCTGTTCCAATAACAAAATAATGTCTGATAATATCTTAAGAATATATAATATCTTATCCTCTTTCCAAATGGAAGCAGCATCTTGCTGTCCGTGTTCAGACAGCCAACTACACTAAATGAAGAAATACAGCCTCCTCATTTATTTCAACGAGGCACAGCGAGGGTGCCAAAGCAGCGGACGTGATCTCCAACTGAACTGTCAGCTGTCAAGTTGCATTGTGGGTAATGTAGGCGACAAGGAAGAAGAATGTGTGGAATAAGAAAGACAATATCTCTGGTTCTGCTGCATCGATGTTGAGACTTTTTCCATCCATCATGAATCCAACAATGTTTTAGAAGTGCAATGCTAAATCGAAGCAACTACAACTACTTGGTTAAGGTTAGGGAGTGATCGTGTTCATAGTCAACCCTTAAATGTGTACCTCGGGTCTTTAGTGACCCAGGACTACATTACACACTGTGTTCTTCATTCATTTCATTCAATTAAGCACTCAACTCCCTGCTATTCCTCAAGCTATTTGTTTTTAACAATGTTCTGGTGTCAAAATGTCAAAAATTATAAAACAGAATTGTTTTTCTAATGTTAGTCAAGAGTTAAGATAAACCAGCATTGACTGTTTGTAGGACAGCAGGTTGCGAACTGTCAGACACTTCCTCACATCCTCCCTAAGAGGCTTTGTGGCGCTATAATTATGTCACACTGCTTCTGCCTTTTGTTCTTGGAGACCACAGTCATTATTTACACAACCACGAAAAGTGGCTTTTTAGTAAAACATCATTCTGAGCGTTTGAATGTTGCTGTAGTTTGTCTTCTTGCTTCACATACCTTGTTTTTGCAGAATCCATGCAGCTGTATGCCATCGCAGTATATGAAGTATTCTGAATCCCCTCATCAGTCTTCTTGCATTTTACTGAAATGTGGGGAAAAAAATACTTCATGAGTCTCATGATCTATTACTGTGAGTGTTATAACGTCAACGGTTATGTGTTATTACATTACATTATATATGCACATAGTATACCTGGAACAACACATAAAAATAGCACTGATGTTAACCCTTGGTCCTCATCTTAACAGTGAATCATTACTGGCAGACTCATTTCATCAGCACCATTTCCACAAGCCGAGCAAACAAACTGATACACCTTTAGAAGTGGTTGACTTTGACCTGTGTCTGGCCCTGGTCACACTCAACACCACTGGGCTTTTTTTATTTTCCTCTTGACCTCAGCTGACTGTGTGTATCATAGACTGTATATAAAGATGGACGACATGTCGCCACTCCCTCCCACTGTACAAAAATTAAGCCAAAATATCCCGGATACGGCTGCTGCCATCTTGGCTGGTGAAGTCACTTGGAGCCCGATCTGTGTTATCCAGGTCCCGCCCATACACCCGCCTGACCCAATTGCGAGCACACCACAGCCAGTCACAGCTGTCAATCATAACGTCTCATCCCCTTTTTATAGCATCAAATAACTAATTAAAACCAAACTTATCAGAAAAACTAACACTTGAACAAACATCAGCGTGATAAGAACTACCTAAAATGACAGAAACCAAGAAACCATCTTTGGGAAAATTGTATTTGACGTGTACTTTGATTTTTTAGTTTGACCCATTTCCCATCCGCTAACATGGAGGGGACGGGGTTTATGACCTGTACTGCAGACAGCCACTCTCTCTCTTTGGCTGTGTGTGCACACATCCACACACACGTGCAATACACAAACATTATACTTCAATTCACTGTCTCATATTACAGAGTTGACACTCTCAGGCCTTTCCCGCCCTGCATGACAGCAGCGTTGCGGCTTAGTTACACGGCATGTCGAGTTTTATCCTGTACTTAATTGCTGTGGGGACCAGATTACCCATAATGCTGAGTTTTATCTGTGGCTCTAACATGATTTGCAGTAGGTGTATTAAACGGTTGAAGTTGTTTAGCATCTGGTAAATAAAGTTTGACAGTAATTCTGCGCTCAAGAGAGTCCAGTTGAGTTTGAGTTGCACTCTGGACCTGTTGCTATGGTGATTAGTCAGGTAGATTTTGCTGCAAAAAGTCTGCCGATTGGTGAAGTTGAAGGATTACATACTTTTTTTAGAGACTGAAAAATCGTCTCGCTCATAGAAACTCATCAAAGATGCAGTGTCACCAAGCTCAACTCAAAGAATGATTTGTGTGACCTTTCCTGTCACTTCTGTTAGATGAATCACTTGTGGCTCCAAAAGCTAATGTTTCAGTGATTGGAAACATTGATTTAACTTCAAATTACCGCCAGTTTAGAATTATTTGCACGGGCTTTATGGACAACAGGAATTATGGAGCTCAGTGCATAAATTATTTTTATAGAATAAAATAGCACCAAACAGAAGTTGTGAGGTTTTTAAATGACAGAAATGGAAACTTATTTAAGATTACTGCATTGCATGAGCTGTTGATCTTCCATTGCATCAGAGTCTTGAAGATGCTGGTACAAGAAGCACTCATAATTCCTGTGTATCTAATTCCTGTTGAAGACTTTAGCTGTTAAAACCCCCCAAAGCCCCACTAAAGCTCAGCCTCAACAAGATTTAAAGAATCTAAGCCGTGTTGGCACTTAACTCTAAAAGTTCTATAAGAATCTCAGTTACAACATGTTGTAAACTGCTGCAAGTTTTCATTTTAAATGCAACTTGCTGCATCAGTGGTAACTGAACTGAAGCCTCCATGTTTTATGTTGGAAAAACATATTTAGATCTGTTTTAAATCAGTTTAAAAAAGTTATGACATTTGATATGGGTTACTTATTGACATAAAGGTATAACCGCGCTCAGCTACACTTTGCTGTAACTGGCCGGTTCTATCAACCCCTCGACTCTGCGTTGTGTGAATAATGATGAACAGGAGGCTGGTTTCTCTTTTTGGGCCGCCGTTTAATATCTGAACAGGAACAAAACATGTACCGGTCAGTCTCTTAGTTGGCTCGATTCAGGCAGCTCACACACAGCACACTACAAAAGATCAGCAAATTATTCTAACATCGACGCTAGCTAGCTAACTTAACAAATGTGTTATACCGTTAATTGTACATTTTTAGCACTTAAAAAAAAAAATATATATATATATATATATGTTCATATGGTGGACATACAGACATTAATACACCACATTTGCCTACAGTGCTGTGGACAGCAACTTACCGCGGGCATGTCTCTCACAACTGGCAATGCCTCTAAGGTGCCAGTGGCATTTACCACCCCTGAGAGAGGGTGCCCTTGAGCCAACCAATCTACATGAAATAGCAAGTGGAATCACATCACACAGACTCTGTTACACCTGCACAATAATAACTTACTTAAAGGTATAATATATAACATTTCTGCATTAAGATATCTAAAAATGGCTTGACCTGTTATATATTTTGTTGACTTGTGTACTTACATTATCCCAAATGTTTCCAACAATGTTCAAACTCAGAGAAATACATCATTTTATTCAAGTTAACGATGCATTTTATTTGGTCACCTGTCAATGGCGTCATATCCCCTTTACCCCCTCTAGTTGCTATAACTTCCAGGGAAACACCGGATGATACGTCAGAGAGTGAGGAAGGAAGGAATACAATGTCACCAAACATTTACATAGCGCTTTTGACCTTCACGGTTCCCAAAGCGCTTTACAGCTAAGTCTCATTCACCCATTCACACACCAGTGGCGACCGACCTACCACGCTCTAACCAGCTTTACCTCCCGTGCAACAGTGCTAACCACTGCGCCACCATGCCGCCCAATAAACCTGACTTGACACGTGACAGGTGTGACCTGTTTACTTTTCACTATAATATTATTCACTATCGTGTTTGCTTGTGCATTTGTCGAGCTTTCAATTTTACAAAAAATAATCCTTTTCTCATTCTAGGTGGAGAGATGGGTCCGTGCTGAGTTATTCCTCCTTTTTAGAAATTCACAAGAAATTCCTATCTGGGTCAGCTGTACAGTAAACACTCTTTGTAAAGATGGCTCTCGTTTACTAATGAGCAGTCACAGACCTAAAACTATTTATTTATTTACTTCTATTTACTAATACCACAAACTAAGATTTATGAGCACTTTATGAAGCAATTGCATCTCACCATAAACTAGGCAGCTCTTTGGGAACTCCAACTCATTTGACAGGTAAATATGCAGTACAGTATTCATGGAGGACCATTAGGACCAGACGACAGGACAATGAATCATGAGTACACAAGTGATATCACTTTGAAAACAATCTTTGTTCTCAGTTCAGCTCAGTATTTCTGGGCCAGGTTGAGTTTGTTTTGGTTGGTCTCCTGGCAACAATTCAAAGTGTATTACTTTTACAGTCATACCTTGAAGAACAGTTTAGAGAGAGGGAAGCTTGCTGAGCAGGTCTCTTAAATACTCTCAGCTAAGCATTAATTCACATCATACCCTCACCCTCACCTTTTCAACCTTTCTGCGTGCCCTCCCTTCTCAGCATCTTTGACTGCTGATTCCAGCCATCAGCTGCATTGCTGTAGTGCTTAGTACAGCCATTAGTGGTGACTAGTGACATCCAGAAAATGGCAGGATGCAATCGATGCTACCCTCTCCTCCTGCCAGAGCCGTAAGTGAGAGGAGCGCAGCAGACGAGGAGCAAGGCTCTAAATTGTACAGAATTTGTTTTGTGAGCAAAGAAGCAAAGCAGTTTGAGCAAAATATGAGTTTCTGTGTGGAAGCGGCTGCACGCAGGTAGCAAGTGACTCGCGACTCAAATAAAATTGAGCCAATTTTCCCAAATTGTCACTGGAGCGCCTCAGCGGATCTCTGCAGGGCAGCGATTGTGGGCTTCAGCTGTAGTGTGTTTTTTGAGGACAAAAGTTTGAAGAGACAAGAAGCACACAGCATTCCCATTCCTGTCATGCTGAGTTTATACACACTGTGAGAAATAGGATTTCTCAGCTTGCTTTGTACAAATTGAATTTTGAATTGAAAGTGTGGGGTGCAACATTTATTTGGGATTTCCTTGAACATGCAGTGACATGCATAGTACAATTCATTCCAATTCCATTCATTGTGGTGCATAATTTAATTTAAAGGGGACCTCTTGTGCTAAATTCCAGCTCTATATCTTTATTCTGGGACACCACTAGAGTAGCTTTGCATGATTCACAGATCATATAAGTCCTTATTCATCTTATTCTGGCTCTTCATGCACCCCCTCAGTTCACCCTCTGTCTGACACAAGCTGTTTGAGCTCCTGCCTCTTCAAGGCCCGCCTCCCTGATTGGCCAGCTCCCTGCAGCCTATGGAGGCGCAGGGATAAGCCCCTGAGCACAGCCTGCACCACTTCATCCATTTTCCGCTGGGCTCAACGGCATATGACAGCTACAGTAACTTAGCTTGGACAATAAAGATTTGAAGAAACGATAGATGTACAGATCACTGTACAAAAATATCCCGGGTACGGCCGCTGCCATCCTGTGCTGTTACATCATTTGGAGCCAGAGTCAGCAAGTGGAGCCGTGGTATCGAGGTCCCGCCTATACATCCGCCCGCAGTCGCAGTCAATCACAGTCAATCATGACAACAACAAACATCTTTGGGAAAAATGTATTTGACGTGTACTTATGTGATTTTTTTTTGTTTGGCCCATGTCCCATCCACTAAAATGGAGGGGCCTCTAACATGACCTATACTGCAGCCAGCCACCAGGGGGCGATCGAGATGTTTTGGCTTCACTTTTGGGGAGCTGTCATGTAAGTCTATCTTTACATACAGTCTATGGCAGCGACAGTTAGCGTTAGTTAGTGAATACTTTAGCAACAAGTAAAGCCATCTGTCCATCAAGAAATGAACCAACTTTCCTTTGGCGTGCTTTTTTTTTCTTCTTCACTGCTGTGCCTCGAGCAGATGACCATATAAGGAAAGGCAAGAAGATAGAAAGAACTGTTGGAAACGGAGCGCTCTGAGCAGGGATTACTTTTACATACATTTACCTCATTATTTGGTAACTTGGAAACATTCAAAATACATATCCAACATTGTGACATTATACTGTATATATGACAGAAAATGTAAAAACGCATAATAGGTCCCCTTTAGGTGGCGGGTGGCAGACTCCAACAGACTAAACAAACTGATCCGCAAGGCCAGTGACGTTGTGGGGGTGGAGCTGGACTCTCTGACGGTGGTGTCAGAGAGGAGGACGCTGTCTAAGCTGCGGGGCATCTTGGACAATGTCTCACATCCTCTCCATGACGTACTGGTCGGACACAAGAGCAGCTTCAGTGGGAGACTCATTGCTCCCAAATGTACAACAGAGCGCCACAGGAAATCATTCCTGCCTGTGGCCATCAGACTGTTCAACTCCTCCCTCTGAGGGTCAGACACTCAGGAAGAAACTGGAAATCTGTATCTGTATCTACTTCACCTGTCATACACTACCTCACTATTTATTCTGAATGTTTAAGTGCAATACATGTATAGTGCAATACATATATAGTCATACACTACAGTGCAACACATCCATACATATATATACATTGTTATTGTATATATTTTTTTTTACCTCACTTCACTTAAATACTGTAAATGTGTATATTTTTTATTTTCTATTTCTTATTTTTATATTTTGTACATACCTTTAGTTCTAAATTATGCTATTTTTCTACTCTGGAATGGGCGCACCGGTACTGTACAATTTCCCCCCGGGGATCAATAAAGTATTTCTGATTCTGATTCTGATTAATATGAATTCTCTAATCAAGTGTTAAATATATTTCCAGAGTTATTTGTTGTGTTCTAATCTGTGAATATGAAAGAGAGGAGATGCTGGGGACTTCTAGCTGAAGTCATGGGCCTGTATGCTTGAATAAGCACAACCTTATTTGGCTTGCTGTCATATTTTTCTGGAAATGATATAATGTAAAATGCAAATAGGTAGAATGATGCATCTTTGAGGTAAAGGCACAGCAGAGACATCCACTTGTTGTTAATAGTTATCAAAAGCTCTAAATTCTTAGGAAAATGTGAACTTCAGCTTTTTCCCTGCAACATGTACAATTAAATCTCTGCAAATCACTCTGCCTTATTCAGTCTTTGCTTGCTATTGACTTGGTAGTAAAAGAGACATCACATTAAAAGAACTAATGAATTAGCTGAGAGACAAAGTGCTTGTGACCAATGATAATCACATGCATTTAAAATGCACCAAAGCAGTCCTTCTCTTCAGCTAGAGAATTTGAGATTCAAAAGTCATATGTTTAAAAACTTCAAATGAGATTGTTTTTGTATTCAAATATATTCTGCAATGCCCTAAAACAGTTACATTCATGTATTTATTTTTCTCCAAAAGTTACATCTAGTTTTAAAAAGCAAGTAGAATTTGTCACGGTCTATGTAAGTATGTACCTTGTTGAGGTGACTATGGGAACACTGAGAATATAAGTACAGGCATACATTTGTGGTTTGCATTGATAAATACAACACAGCATCGACACATTAACTGTACTGCATGTTGTTCACAGTATCAACATGGACACACCTGTCACATAGTTAGAAATGTATTAGTTAAAACTGATTTTTTTCAGTGGTGAAGCTGCAGCAACCTCTGAGTACAAATTACCAGATAATAGTATAATATTATTTGGCTGTCACTGAAACAAGACTTCCAGGGTAAATAAAATTTCCTATTATAGTCCTTTCTGTGAATAGGCAAAGGCATGTGACTGGATCATGGAGTAACTTAAAGTGCTGAGGTCACCGCTGGGACTGCTCCCAGTGCGGCTAAAAACACTAATAAAACTGTCCTCCAGTTATTGTATTACTTTACCCATTCCGCTTTATTCCCCTTTGCATTATATGACTCATTCAGGGGCATTTAATACTTAGATGCAGTGCAAAAAGAATGGATTTGGCTCAGCAGCAAACACAGTCACTCAGGTAAATCTACACACTGTGGGAGGAAGACACACCTGGGACTGTCAAAACATATACTTAGACCGACAAACGCAGACACACCACTCAAAACTTGAAACACATAAACACATAAACACATGATCAGATACTCAAAGAAGAGACCATTATCCCCTTGCTGTATGAAGCACTGACACATACACACACACACATCCAGCACGCACAGGTCAATGATGTCTGTGGTTCCAGTTTACCCATGAGCCTGAACGCCAGAGTGTTTTCTGCTAACAGCCTAGCCCGGACCACACCAACACATGTTATGAGTCCCCTGCTGTCCCTCTCCACCCTCTCTCCGTGCCCTCTGTTTGAGCCCTTAAACTCTGAGGACATCTCCATCACACACAATCATGAATCACATTTATGAGCAGATCTGGAAGCTTTGCTGCACTCATAAACACACCATCCGACCCAATCTCCACCCATAAAGACTGCTATCACACAGTTAATGTCTATTGGAAGGTTTGTTGGAGGGGACGGAATGAGATTACGCGGTAATGGGATGAACTGTTCTGATGGGTTTGAGGGAAGTTGTGCTCAGTTTCGGACAGAAATGACACGTATTGCTCATTTTAGGATCCTGCAAAGTTAAGTAGTGTGGTCTAGAGGCTGCACGAGATGAAGGGCAAAAATGTTTTTACTTTTTTAATGCAGAAATTTAGAAATGGTTAAACGCAATCAGGACCGATTAGGTATCTAGTTAGAAATATGAATTATTCAGCAGAAAATTACATTTTGAAACAACAATTTATTTTTGTCTTATGCACATATGAACAACATGGCAATGACCAAACTCATATAACTCTATTCAACCCATAGTCTTATACGGCTTACAAGGCTTTAGAGTCATACTATCTTTCATGTCAGAGAGCCAACCTTTTTTTCTATATATTCTTTAAATACATTTTTCCATGCAAACCATATGAGTGTGATAGAAAGATGATTTGATATCATGAATGATTCATAAAGCCCTAGCTTTTATTCCTGACAGTCATAAATGACCTTTTCAATGAAAAACTTCAAAGTGCAGACAAGTGACAGACCAGAAAGGAAAGGTTAATGGCGGATTGTTTGTACGCTCTGCAGTTCTCAGTTTTTGACACACCACTCTAACATGCAATTCATCATATATAACGTCTCAGTGTGGAAAATCCACAAAGCCCATCAGATCAATGAAAAATTCCATGACGTTTTTATGATGTAAATGCAGGTAATTGGTTCACTTTCTGTGATCATGTGATCATAAATGGCATTCCTTTTACTATGTTTGAAAGGTCTCAACATCACTGTTAGAAATGGCCTGTCATTATATTGAGGTGCTGTACATAAAGCTACACTGTACTGTAGCAGAATTACCCTCATATGGTTAGAAGAAGCTGCAGCAACTACATGAACATTGAGACATTAAGGAGCATTGTGCTTTGCCATCTGTGGCCTCACGATGCATCAATCTCACCATAATCTACAGGCTTTTAGGAGCTTCAAAGGGATGCAATTGAATAATCTTGATTGTAGTGCAGCTGCCTGCTGCAGCTGAAAGGAAGAGGACTTTGAGACTGGAGAGAAAATCAGTAGCAGTAACAACTGTTCTTGTTCCAGTTTTCATGTTCAAAAACCCAACCCTATTGCCAGACAAGAACACTGATATTAAACAGGTCTGCAAAACCCTGGATTACGTACAATGACACCATTTTCAAAATTATTTCCTTCCAAAATATCTGTGCATGGCAATGGCAGTATGGTGAAAGGGGAACTCCACCAATTTGACACGGGTGGTTGGTGGCAAAGAGTGGTTGCAGGGTTTGGGGAGCACTACTGAGTATGTGAAAAACGTTTTATAAAGCCTTTTGTGGCTATATAGAGGGAGTTAAGTAAAGTCTTATGAATTGCCTTAAGTGATGTCAGTTGAGGCAATTTGAAGACTACAAATTTGAAAATGATCTGGGGGTGTGAGCTTACCAGACATCTGCAGCTCCCCTTCTCTGCTTGAGGCTAGCTGCTCAAGGCTACATTAGCCACTACTGGCATAACACACCTGAACCACCACGAGTGGTTGAGTTGAGTTGCGGGTATTGTAGGTGCCAGGTTTTGACAAGGAAGACGATATATTTTTTATTCCATGCTAAATTGGTGGAGTACTCTTTTAAGGTTATGGAAAGATTGACATTATGGAAAAAGAAAACTATTGTTAAGGTAAGGAAAATAAAGTATCTGGTTAAGGTTTGAGAAAGACATTACACACCCATCACCCATTCCACGCCCTCACTACATAAAGGACAAATGTCAAATATGAACATAATTCCTGGACACTGGACTGGAAAACTAGTTTCAAGGGAGAGAAACTCTGCTTCACAGCATTGTTTATACAAAGAAAGCCTCATAGCAATTTGTGAGGAGAGCACTGACAGATCAATAGAAACTACACTGTTTGCATTATGTTGTAACAATACAAGTAAGCACATTGTTCTTTGCAAAGGTAAAGTTTGCACAAGCACAAAATGCCCTTTAAAAAATAAAATGTATGACACTAGGACATACCTCTGCCATCAAAAAAAACCTATTGATCTCCAGAACTACGTTTATGATTGTCCAGTTTCTTATTCTAGGTTAAAATCAGGCAGCAGTTGCAATGTGTTACTTCCACTCTCCAAAAATATGTGTTGTAAGTCTATGAAGAGTCTTAGTCATATTTAGGCATAACCGATACACTAATTTATTCACATGACAGGACGTATAACATCCTCCTCCTCCACATATCCATAAACTCTTTTTGTATATTTTTATATAATTCTTTTTTGACATATTTAGTTGAATAAGCAGTAACATAATGCTGTTATTAGCCTCATCTGCATTCCACTGTTCCTGTATGTGATTCATGGATTCATCAAATTCAGGCTGTTGCTCTTAACCAACTCAACATCATTCTGTCCTGCATAATCAGATTTATCTGAGCTATAATTCTCTTTAATCTCTAAAGGAAAAACCATCTCAGGGATCCTTGTTATCTTTTGTTTGGACTATAAATGGGTAAAATAGAATATTTGGATACATATCCCATGCCTCCTGTAAGCCCGGTGGTGTTGTCAGCAGCTTTGATGCGGGACAAATTTAGGTTTGAGGGAGAGTTTATCACTCTGAAACCAGCTCTGAGGAGATCAGAGGCATGTTTTTGCAGAATCAGGAAGCTAATCTGGCTCAGAGCATGCAGGGTAGCTGGCCTACCTTCTTAGCGATTGTAGAGCCATGCTCAAACTTGACGCCAATGTTTGCTAACGCAGAGGATAAGCCTCTCCTGTTTGCTTGCACTTTGAAGTTGCAGATGTGTTATTGCAGCATTACTGGACCTAAACATATCCTTTATTTTGGCTCGACTCCCAGATATGATTCTAGCTTCTAAAGGTGTTTTATGATAGGATGATTAAATGTGGTTCAACCTGTCTCAGTGAAAAAGATGACCCCCTGTATGATTAACAACACTCTTCACCCACTTCAACCACTTCACACTGAAGTGCTTATAGACAGAGTGCTTTCACTGCCAGAGAGTGAGTGTATTTGCCTTAATTATAATAAGGAAATTATTATGGTAATTACAGTGTACACACAGGGATCTCTATGCATTTCGTCCCCTCATCCATGTCTAATGAAGAAATTATATTTCATTTAATAATAAGACAACTGCATGTGGACATCTGTCCACAAGGCGGAGTTAATGTAATTATAGGGTGGTGTCAAAATAAAATCTGTCTTTGACTAATCAGAAGGGTTTATCACATTGAAAGTGTTAAAATATCTGTATGAAGGTATTAAATAGTTTATTTTAATGAGGATGGTGTAAGCAGAAAGTTCGGCATGTTAAGTCACATGTGAGATTTTATGATATTATATGTAGTGTTGGGTTAGTGAAGATGGGAAAAAGATATAAGAAGTATAGCATATCTGACCATTTAAGCATGAACAATTCAAAATATGTATGGTTGTAATTTCTTCACAGTTTAAACATCACCAATGTTTTCATCAAAGCAACATATTACCAAACACAAAGAACAGTTGAGATTGATGGGACTGTCAAATATATATTGTATTTCAGTTTAAAGTAAAATGGTAGACCGACTAACCAACATCTTAGGAGGACATAGCCATCCCATGAACCACGCCAGTAGCATGGCTAAACAGCAAAAGCAACACCTGTAATGTACAACACAGCTTCACCATTACAATAACTTTACAATAAGCTATCGGGAGGTAATACTTCCTGTGCTGACTGCATTAAGAGGAAATAACATGTTAATGCTCTTGTCATAGCAATACAAACAGTTTAGTTTGTATTGCTGTTTAGTTTAGTGGCAGCTACATACACACACTTCTAGTGTGTAAAGACCTACACTACGGAGGGAAGGAAACACATTTCCTTTAACTTTCTGTTGTTATGGCTGATGGACTGAAGTGTTTGTGTTAACTAGGAGGGTACCATTCCTCTTCACGCTTCCTCAGATTGTCCTGGAAGCACTAGTTTGCATTGAATTACAAGTGTGCTCTATCTGCTGCTAAAGCAGCTGATTTCTCTCACTTACTCAGTAATAAACAATATTAGATTTCTTTTTGACACTGTGTATGTGTATGTATGTATGTGCCTGTAAAGGTAGATGATCATTCCCAAATCATTAAACGAGAGGCCTGCTTGTCTGCTGATTAAACTGAGATGCTTAAACCTTATATTCCATGCCGTGCTCTTTGCTCTCAGAATACAGGGCCCCTCTCTGTCCTCAGAGTTAAAAAGAAGTCAGCTGGTTGCAGGGACTTTTTCTTTTCTTTTCCTTATCATGCCCCTTTTCTCTGGAAAAACCTTCCTGCTGATATCAGATAGTCTAACTCTGTTCAGGCCTTGACATCAAATCAACTTAAAGCTCATCTCTTCGTCTTAACTTTCAGTTAATAACTTTCACAGACCTCTCTGTGGAAGACCATCGGCAGTGCTGTACACATGACATCTATTGCATGTCTGTCCGACCTGGACGAGGGATCCTTCCTCTGTTGCTCTTCCTGATGTTTCCTCCATTTATTTCCCCATTAAATGTTTTTTTTTTGGGTAGTTTTTCCATATTCAAATCAAGGGTCTAAGGATAGAGGGTGTTGAATGCTGTACAGATTGTAAAGCCACTTGAGGCAAATTTCTGATTTCTGATATTGGTCTATATAAATAAAATTGACTTGACTTGGCTACAATTATCAAATGCTCAGCAGCCTTATAGGTGTTCTCGCCTCCCCTATGGTCGCTCAGCTTAGGCCCATCCATCTCTGAATTGACTATGTTTAGACATATAGGACTGGACCTCACTGCCGATGGTATTCAAGGACAGTGTGTATTAGCCTTCTAGCCTCCCCATGGCACTCGTCCACTGTGATTTAGTGGAGCTGAGAGCCATGAATTTCAGTCAGGCAGTTGAGGAGAAGCGTAAGTGATTCATGCTTTTGTTTACAGGGTGCTGTAGGGACCTTAATCTGGCAGTGATGAGAAGGGTAGAGGGTGTGCCTACAGTAAACATATGTGTGTGTGCGGAAGTGCTCACAAACCTGCATGCATGCGTTTCTGATTCCTGATAAATAATTAAGTGCATGAGGAAAGGAAGAATGGATGGGGGGGGGGGGGCGTTGTTAGGAAACATTCGGAAAATAGAGAACTCACAGGGGAGAAGATCCCCCCAGATGGGTTCAGGATGTAGTGCTCTGAGTGGTAACACAGAAAGGTGCTGTGCTAAGAAGAGGGAAGTTTGGGATCCGACCCCAAATGGAAACTATAGTATTTTAATTCACCTGCAGGATACGTATCTCTATTGTAAATGAATAACCCAGTGAAAATAGAGTTCTTGACAATTTTCATCAATATAACTTTGATAAGTTCACCGTTCATCATTGAAAGCACCTCATAAAGGTATGAGACTAAATATCATCCAACAAAGGATTGCTTCTAACAGAGTGCTGGTCAGATCATTAGCCTCCATTGATGTTCCCTTTAAAGGCATTACCCTTCATAAATGGTAGCCCTGTCCATTAGTGGTAGTGCATAAAATGAGCTGTTTGACTGCTGATGAAAAAGGGCTCAATCAATGCTCCCACACCTCCACGACCCTGCAACTGAGGATCATCCCCCTGGTGGGAAAAGGCGCTAACAAAGTGTCATCCATTATCTTTGCCTTATAGGTCACCAACAGGGAAAAACACCAGGACAAACATCAATAACATGTGCCTGTGACAACAAGTCTTGCGGATTTAAAGTGTTAAGTGGTGTCCTTGTTGGAGATGAGAGGGCTTTCTACCTGAGGGCGGGTGGCCTGAGGGATGGGGGAGTGGAGAGTATGAAGGACACAAACAGGCCAAAGGGAAAAAAACTTGTAAGCATGAGACAAGAAATGTTCCCTTGCAACCCCTCCCTCCACGCATACACACACGTCTGCATGTGTGTCACTACCATGCTATATTTAAAATTGCCGGCTGCCATTGTTCTAGGAGACTCATTGTGGAAAGAGAGGTGTGGGGTCGATTCTTACATCAAAGAAGTGAGCGTCAAATCCTACTCTGGAAGGGATTTTGTTTCCAACTTGACACATTTTCTCCAACTTGACAAATGACAGAAGAATATGCACTCTTTACATTAACACTCATTTCAAACATCAAATCATGTCTGAAAATGAAACTAGTGGTTATGCTCCCCACTGACTTTTACATTTTTCACCTGACAGCCGCAGAAGCAGGCAATCTTGGTGATAGTCAAAATCAATAGAAGTTTCAGAAGAGAGATTGGCAAAGGCTGGCCGGTCAAATCAGTCACCTTAAATTACTAAGGCAACACAAAGAATGGCTGCAGGGCTGTCTTAGTAAATGCCAGAAGGTAAAGCACATCATCTCACACAAAGAAAGATTGCAAGAAGTACAGGGGGAAACAAAGACAGGAAAGATCATTAGGTAATAGGTTACTGACCCTTATCCCCTTTGGGAAACAGCAGAAATAGTTGACAATTGTGCTTGCGTGTGTTGTTTGAGTATGAGGCAACACAAACAAACCTGAAAAAAACAGATCTTTAAAGGTCCTATGTAAAAGAGAGTAAGATTTTCATCTGTTTGTTCTATTCAATCATGCAGCTTTAAAGCAGTTACAATCAATTGTTTTATATTAACAATGGATCACATGACGAATTGTATGTAAAAGGTGTCCCTCATAGTGATAAATCAACAGATAATTATCCCCTGACTTTGCAGTTCCCCTCAGTTTTCAGTGAAAAAGCACTAAAACTACATTGTACACTACCTGCCCGGGCACCAAATGGCAGACAAACAGTTAGTAACTAGCATTTAGCAGCACAACAGCCAGATATTTTTCTCAAGAGTTAGTGGAGATCAAAAACAGAGCAAAAAATAGGGCAAATATTGGTCCGACATTCGTGAGGTGGTCAGAAACACGGCTCCAAATGCTAATGTTGCTCTGTGTCTGCTGGATGTGTAAAAAGGTTTTCTAGCAAATTCGCCATATCAAATTCACCAAATGGTGATTGTGATGGTGAATTCCAATGTTGTGTTCACAGCTTGTTTCCGCTGCCAAAAAATCCCTTAATGCAGCTTTAAAGACATTATTCCAGGTTACAGTTAACATTTCTGAAACTGAATTGATGGCACAGTACATTTACTAGAGTTGGAGAAAGGTGGATTTCAGAACACACAATGGAATTTAATTCACATGCAAGAGAAAGCAACTTATATTTTAAAGCCTCCAATGGTTAGGTCTATCTCATTTGATCTAGATGACCTGCTACTCTCAGCCAATCATCCACCAGCATTGTGATCTCTGTCATAATAGACCTATAAAAACAAACCATGTAAGAATTATTACACGTAGCAGAAAGCTTGATGCTCCTTTCCCTGTGACAGTCTCACTGTTTCTTTTGAACATGCGTACTTCCTTCATTTTTTCCTCTCATATTTCTGTGGAACACATCTGCTATCATGTTCCTTTATTTACCTGATATGAGGAACAACCGTGTTTACATTTGAGAGGAGGGAGTGGAGGAAATCTAATAACAAAGTTTATCTATGTGTCACATTTCAAGTTTAAAACACTGATTCCTATTTCCCCAAAACACTCATATGTTGGCTACAGTAGGTTCCTATTACTTATGAATATTGTAATTTTTCCAGAGAGAACTTCTTTTTGTAAAACTTCTCTTGTTGATTACCCTTTAGAGAGAATTGGACCAAGCTTGGACCAAATACAACTTTAAAATTACACTCATAAAGCTGGAAAGTGTGCCACGCTGAGATAGTCAATTTAGGACAAGCTGGGTATACTGTATTACTTTGGTGTCAAGGGAGTAGCTCTATGGCAACTTGAGCCAAAACAAACTCATCAGGAAAATCATTTTAATCCATTTGGGAAAGTTGACTCACAGGGCCTCAGGGCTTGATGAAGGTTTGCCAACAAAGTTAACAGGAAAGCTTATCCCCAATTGTTGAAAGATTTTAGCTCTAGTGCTTGAAGCTAAACAACAATTTTTTAAAATGCCAGTTTCACAGGGGAAGTTTCAGTTGTTCTATGGTTGTGATTATGTTCTGTTGTGTTGGAGAAATGATGTCTTGCAATGTGAAGTCTTTTTTGCTTCCTAATCATCTTACTCTCCTCTCCCTGGTTTTGTATATGCTGAGCAAGACTGCTGTTGCTGTCAGTTTTTGGTTATATTATCACATGCTTAAAAACATAACAGCATCATAATCAATTCTACTTTTAACATTAAGGTTTTATCTGCCGCACTAACACCAGCTTGCTAACTACGTAAGAAATTTCCCTCTTACCTCTTGCCTTTCCTGTCTCATGGCTGTGAATGATGTCGAATTTGCAATGCGCATATCTCTCCTGGACTGTTTGTTATCTGACACAGACTATCGCTGCTCCACCACTTACATCTGCGACATCGTTAATGATGTGGACTGCTGAGTTACTTCCTTCTGTGAAAACTATTGTCTCTGTAATACCTTGACTTCCTGTTTTAAGTAAAGTAATACATTCCTGGGTGTCAAACGCAGTGCTCTTCCTTCCTTCCTTCCTCTACATCTAGTTAATGTCTGTAGCTTGCTGTTTTTTCAAACATTTGAATAATAGTAAAAATAATTCAGACAAAGAGAAAACAGTCATTTGAGCTGGGTCCCTGGTATATGAAGAGAAGGGAACGCTCTTCAAATCCAAGCCATTTTGGATTGAAACTTTGTGTTATTTACTGTGGACATCTGAGGCTCACTACCTCAGAGGGGTCTTCATTAAGGTTATCTGCACAGTAGTGAGTTTCTGTTGCTCAGGGTTCTCCTGTATGGGACAGTTGGTCTTTGCAGCAGGCCTGTAGCGGTGAGACATGACGTGAAAATGGAAAGAAAGAGATTTTTGACTTATTTATATTTCTCTGAGTAGCATGAGTGAGCGTCTCACCAGACCACCTGTCTTGATCCTTTGCAGTGTCTAAGAGGAGAGGGATGGTGTGGTGTCGGCCCAATTTAAAGAAGGAAAGTTTCCTCCCTTCCTGACTTCTCACATCCTTGATTCCAGCTAATCTTGGCACAACGAGACAGGAGCTTCTGACAAAGTCATGCAGGAAGTGTTCCCAACGTGAGACACTATGTCATGCTACTACATGCAACAATGGTTATGAAAACATCTACCTAGGTCTCTCCAGTTAAATAAGAATTCCAGGAACAACCAGATTGTGAGAGGATTTAATTTCAATTGGTTATTGGTGTTTTCACTGAAACCTTAACATTAGTATACAACATGAGAGAGATCTAAAACTGAGCTGAACTGAATTATTAATTACTAAATCAAAAATTTGAGTTTGCTGACCCATTTCCTCAGCAGTCGAACAAAACGTTGAGATACAATGGCCATTTTGAGGCACATTTGAGTGCTTTACAGTATGGTTTGGGATGTATGGATTGAGATGAAGCCACGCTCACCATAATTTCCTGTCAGTACTGAAAGGTTTTCCATTAGGCCTGCAACCACACCAGTAAGCTCTAGCACAATTTACTTGGCCGCAATGTGCTGCTGTTACTGTATAGCTGGGAATGTAATGAGGTTTTAATGGGCTTCTGTCAATAACATTTTACCACAATATGTTGTACCGTGTATTTATGAAGAGAGTTACACTGAGGCTCTACAACAGCAAGTCCAGTTCAACACTGGCTGATGCAGTGTGTTATAGTTTGGCCTGCACAAAAACTTTTGATTTGTGTGCAGGGTCTGCAATGTATTTTGATTTTGTGTCTTTTTACATGTGAAAGAAGACTTGTGACCTATTCACAAAAAAGCATAAAGGGAAGGGAAAGGGAAAAAATAGACAAACCTGAATGCATGAATATATGCATTAGGAAGTGGATAAAGTAACAATATAACAATGAAACTACAGGCTGTCTTTGTGACCATGAAATTGCTCCATTTTGAAAAGGGTTTTGTTGTACACTGACAATAATGGTTACAAAATAGATATTACTCTCCACAGACATATAAGAGACCAATAAATGTTGCAACTCATGCAGAGTAAGAAATGTTTATGCATGCTATAGTACATGCATAATTAGTTTAACATCGTTCTTTATGGGACTCACGAATTGTTTGAACATTTTAGGTGGCTGTAGAAAGTGTGAGCATTTAGAACATGTGGCTCTGGCTATTACACTGACACAACTTCAGCGATGGAGGTAGGACAGAAGGAGGCCACTTTTACCGTCATCCTTGTTCAGTTTTCCTCCCTCCTCTTTTCTCCAGCAACTCTGACTTTTTTCCGCTTTCCCCAGTTGCCCACAGGAGGCCTCCTGGCAAAAATGAAGGGATTTCTATGCTAGTGGAGCTTTCTGTCATCAATCCTGTTTGCCATGCTTCAGTCCTTGCCTGTCTCTCCCTCTATCCATCCATCCATCCTTCCGTCCACCCCTTCACATCCATCTCTCCCTTCCCCAGGTTGGCAAATTGATTGTGTTGAGCTCGTGGATATAGGCAGCCTCTGGGGACATACATTGAAGCAACGGTCTGCCAGCCCTTCTGTTTTAATGAAAACCTAAAGCCTCAGCAATCACACCACACATACAAACTGACACACACATATGTACACACACTGCTAGCGGGCAAATCTGGGTCCATAATTACCTATGCTGTGTGGAGTCCCGCTGGCATTTAACAACTGGAGTTACCACCTTGTTTGCCTGCTGAATGGGAGATTTACGTCGAAATGTTAATCCGGTCTTAGGTGAGTGTGTGTGCGGTGAAAATTTTAACCTTGTGCGTCTATGTATAAATAAGGATGTTCAATTAACTGTTAATGGTGGGCTGTTATTTTCAGCATCACGTTCTGATGCCTTTCCAAAGCAAAGAGACGCTCTAACATGGGCGGGGTCAGAGGGTCTGGGGAACAAGAGAGAAGATCCTAATGTCTTACAGGCTGCTGTCTAAGAGGGAATCAATATAATGTATCGATTGCTGTTGGGGATGAAGGGTTGTGGGTCAGGATAATGTGTGTTTCTGGTTTGTGTGCAGCATGTGTTTGGGTATGTGTGCGTTCAAGGGTCTACTGCTCACACACTATATAATTAAAGTACTGTATAACTAGCTTCACTATGATATCAACAGGTTGTAAACTAACCAACAGTTTCAGCCTTAGATATTCTACAGTATGATATAAATACTGACCAAATCCATAAACACGTCATGCTTTTGTGTCTCCGGATTCTTTCCCGTAAAATTAGCTGGTTTAGTCTGCTGTATCATTTTTAAAGCTCTAACAAGGAAATGTGTCTGCAGAGGAAACTCTGCAGTTTTGGCCAACAATAACTGCAGTTAAACTTTGTTATGAAGTGTGTGCAGAAGTGCTGTATGTGCTCAGTGCAAATTGCTGCTCGGGGCAGTGCAGTGCAGCTCTGGGCAAAGCTCTCACACTATGTGTAGCTGTTCAAATGCCACGCAGAGCAAATTAAATCAGCTGTACAGTATTTGATGTGAATTAAATGTTTTCTAAATGTATTTCTCCTTTTAGTCATGCTGTTACACACTCACATAACTGCAGATGTTCCCTGCCGAGGGAAGTTGCTCAGCTGGACTGTGTTTGTTTGTGTGTGCGCATACACACTCCCCACTCACCTGTGTGCCTCGTGCCTCAGCCTTGATTTGAAGCCAGACAGACGAGCTGTTTATTTTAGGAGTTGATTTTTCTCCCTTCTCCATTTTTGCGTCCCACCCCGTCCTGTCATGCTGTTGCATCTGGCCGATCAATAATGTAATTCTTAACCAGCGGCTGCTGCACACTGGAGTAATTACCTCCTCCATTATCTGACCACATCTCTCATTATACTGTAAGCAGCCTTCATTAGGGCCACAGGCTGAAAGGCATGGGGGGGGGACAAAGAACACACAGACAAAAACACACACAAGTACACACCAAAGACTGATAAGCATGCATAAACATGCTCTACATTGTATTATACTCGAGTGCTCGGGAAGACAAACAGACAGACAGGCTTATCACCTTCCTGCACTCCCCATTTTCACTTCCACGCCTCTCTTCCTCTCTTTGGCCAGTCAATCAGATAGCCATTAGCCAGTATTGGTCCCAAGGGCTAGTCTCTCACATACTGCACATCTATGGGAGCATTTCTATTCAGCAAGATGGCTCACCTCCTCGCCTCACTGTGATAGACGTGTAGCCCCGGGGAAATAAAGACAGTCGCAGTCAAATCAAATCCATAGCACAGTGGGGGAGACGCTGGCACAGATCAGCATGTTACTGGCCTGTTTAGGCTCCTTCTGTGGCACTTTTTGAGCCAGGCTGGGGGTAGTTTAATGGTTTAATATTGTTAACGCCGCCGGAGCTGCAGGTTTGATTTCCACTGGGTAACTGCCAGGAGCTGGAAGATACTTTAAAAAATCCTTTCCCAAATATAACGCATATTGCTGCATTATTTGTAATACACCTTTAGAGCGCTTACAAGGCAAAATGACACACACAAGCACAATCTCACTCTCCTGTCTTTGAGACTCCACTACACAGCCCATTTTCTAGTACACTTGTTAGTCCTTTCAGCAAAGGCAACAGTCATGGTGCATTAGCATGGGCCACAGAGATAAAGGCCAGTGCGTGACAGAAGCTGGCAGGTCACTGTATTCAATGACCTTTGTAGATAAGACTGATATAGCTTTGTTTCTCTTTTGCTGCAGAGTACTGGACCAGTGTAAGTGCTGCTTCATAATAACTGAGAGGTGAATTAGATATTTTGAAAATGTTTATGAGTTTACATGAGAAACATACATCAGTGCTTCACTGTGTAAGCCACTGACAATACACTATTAAGTTGTATGTGTGTAAATATGTGCGTTTTCATGCATCTATGTCTGTAGCTGCCCTCGTGTCCACCCTCTTTCTTTCGGCTTGTTAAGGGAGACGTGGTCTGACCTGTGAGAAACAAATCAGTGTTGTGTTCATCATCAGCTGTCTCTCTTCCTCAGCCTCTCGTTGGACAACTGGCTATCAGCCTGATGGCAGTTTGCTAATGGTGTCAGCGGACTTCAATTAGCTCTCCGCCACGCTCTATCGCGCTGTCCTTTCTGCTGGAGAGGGGCCTTAAATTGTTTGAAATACCAAAGCCATTAAGTGTGAATGGTTAATAGGAGTTTACACAGAGAGGGAGAGAGGAGCAGGCAGACAGCAACTTCATGCAAGTGGACAGTTTCAGGCTTTGTTTTCCACTCTCAATCTCTGCTAACTGGCTGAAGGTGATAAACACATTATGTTGGTGGAGGTGGGGGGTCACTATTCTTGGCAACACACTGCAAATTACTTTCCTTCCAAAACTCTTAGGCATATGTTTCATCTGGAACAGAAGCACATTTTTCATTCAATTCACTTTATTCCCACCTATAGTCAATGGGTTAACAGAAAGATAAAAGATACAGTAGAGAGGTATTTACAACATTAAGAATTACTATTACATTAAATGCAAGTGCAAGTTTTGTAGAATAAACCATCATAATGGGAGCCCAAGATGGCAGCCAAGATTAAACCAATATAGTACCTGTACTTTATAAAATATGCAATATGATAGGCAATAGCTGGGCATTAGACTGTTAAATAATCTTTATTGGGGTCAGACAGTTAGGACAGAGAGAAAAATGCAGTGTAGCACTGTTTCTATACATCTAAAAATGTACTTCAGTATTCAAAATTTGGACTAAATAAAAAAAAAAGAGAGAAAGATGTTGAAATGTTTTCAGTCCTGCCACCAATGTAACTGCAGTTACATGACACATTCAAATGGGGAAAAAAAACCTTTATACTCTATAATTGTGGAGAAGAGTTTAGTATCAGTAATTGTAGATTCTTACCTCTCAAGATGGGTTTAGTTTCAGAATAAGTCGGAATTGATACATTTGTAGATTAACAGCCCTATCGATCTGCGTGTCTGCATTTTGTTACGTACTGACATTGCCACCAGGATCTTTGACATTCAGTATGAATGTAGATGTTCTTTTTTTTGTTTGTGCCAAAATAACAGCACTAATTCAGACCCAGTCCTCCTCTGTGCTGCAAGAGACACGTCTACCAGCCAGAGGAAAGAGGATGGTTGTGGGCCAAGAGACATGCATAAGCTTTATAAGGTGGCAGGTGGTATTTTCCACACTTTTGAATTTTCGCACAAAAAGGCAAAGCCCATTGTGTATGTGTGGGGATAACTACAGTGTGTGGATATTGAATATTTCTGGACCTGAACTAGGAGCAACTGGGAAAACTTTGCGTGACAACACCCCCTCAAGGCCCAGGCAGAGTGGGCACTTCTCTCCCTAAGCATGTGAGACTTATAAAAGCTGAGAGAAGAGAATTTCTTTTCATCTCATCAAACAACCCAGGGGCACAAAACATCTACCCACGTGTGCTCAAGTACAATCTTTCTTGAGCAGGAGAGATATTTAGGCCTAAAGGCCGACAGTGACAGTGTGCCAGATCAAGTATTGGCATATCTAGGTTGTCTAGACACAGCAGGTGTCTCGAAATAGAATCCATTTATTTCTGTCTCCCAGCTCCTCAAATGTTACTGCTTTCCAGCCAACCAACACCGACTGCCAAACAATACTGAATGGGGCTGTCTCCTACAACAAAGTCTACCTCGCGAAAATAGAGGTGTAGGTTTAAAAGATGCTGTTGCTAGTCTATGACAAAAATGTAAACAAGATAATTAAAATTAATGCAACTGAAATGACATTGACTACATGGTAGTCGTCTGTGGAGATTATAGTCGAGTGTCAATAAACTCACACTTACATTCATCTCAGAGAAAAAAACCAAAAAGCTTGTTTCAACTTGTCAATGTCACCTTTTGATGGGTGGCCACCCAGTGATCGATCATTGTTGACAGGGGTCCTCCCTCAGAGAGTGAGCTGGTGTTTCAACTGCAAAATAGATGAAGTGACTGAATACATTTTGTGAAATGAAAGTGAGTTTTTCCAATCACTTTCATAGTAACTATGGTGCATTGTATTGTATGTCTGGAATCTTTTTGAATATTGACATGAATAGCATTTCTAGTAAAATACATTAAAAAATATTTCAACATTAAAGCCTATTAATACACTGCTGAAAAGCTCACTGCTCACATTATTCTTGTAATCTTGGTTTCACAAGCAGGGAATAAAGTAGTTTTAACAGGTTAAAAAAAGAAAAATAATATTAAAAGAAATTAGGTATTTCAAATTACTTTCATATAAAGGCTGTCATCCTGGGTACAAAGTCGTTCCTCAGTGAAGATGAGATCGATACAGTAACAATAGTTTTATATTTTGATGTTTCCTCTAAATGACAAAAGACTGATTTGCTAAGCCCCTTCCCCAAACAGTGATTGTACAGTAGTAGCTTAGCAACCGTGACTAGGCACTGCAGGCCTGCCGAGCATTGGATTTCTCCGCACGGCAAAATATTATACATAGGACTAGTAAGCGTGATACTACGTATATAAAGAGTTCGGAAGGGCTGTGTCTTTTTTTCCCCTCCAAAACCAAAAATGCAGGTGCAAAAGTGTAAGGACTAGATTAAGTACTATGTTTATCTACTCCAACGATATTAGCATGATAAGCTAACTAATTGCCTACAGTGGTAATTGGGCATTTCCAAGGCCAAGGGTTAGTATATCACAAGCTGACTATATTATTACGTGGGTTCCAACAAAATCTACAGTTGTTGATTAAAAGATTAAGCCTGTTTTTGTCAGCTGTTGCATAAAGTCAAGGACCCATTGTTTCAAACATTACCCTGAATTTCATGTGGTAAATCGGCCACTGATATCATTGTAAACTGCTTTTGTGCTGTACTAGAATGGTCAGCTTGACATGCATAGCAACAGTTACTAAGGGGGGCGGGGATAAGCTTCAAAGACACAGCATTGTTCCTGTCATATCACTGCCAACTAAATTTACGACAGCCTATAGTGGCATTGACACACACACACACACACACACACACATATATATATATATATATATTCACCCGCACACAGATGAACACTGTCCAAGGTGAATACATCAACCACTCAGTTAATATGAAAGGGAAATGAGGGGTGAATCTGTCGTTTCCTTCCATCCATCAGTTCTTCTTTCTCTCTTATGGCTCCCCTCCAGAATAATTCGCACACACAGTTTCCCCACGATGGGAGGCAAATTAGTCGAGAATGTTTTTCTCACAGATGTCCCTCCAGTATCTTCATCACAGTCTAATTTGCTATTTTAATGTAAGTGTGATGCTCAGTACAAAATTAACAAACCAGTTTTAACACTTTATTTCACAGGCCCAGTGTATTTCCAAACCACTTCATAGAGTTGTTTGACTTTGACTTTGAGCACCATAAATACTAAGATGTGCTGCTAAAACGAAATGGACTTGGCTTCAGTTCACAGCTTTCCTACTTCCTGATCCTCTCTCCCTCTGGACTCATCGTCGCAAATAAACCTAAATCCTGCCAACTGACTGATGCCCACGACCCTGCAAAGTCAGAACGGGAAATGATACTTGACTACCATTTGCATGTCATCACAATGGCCACTCTAAGGTAATGATTGCATCCCTCATCTCACAAAATTCAAACGGTGTAATACTGAGACACCCACACTAAATCTTAAATAATTAACTCTGTCTTTCTATGGATTCTAGGTGATATCAACAGATGAATAAGACTCAGCTGTTAATTCAGTTTGAGTCTTAGATTGCATGCTGTTCACAGGCCTGTGATCAAGGAGTCTTGCTGCTCGTTGTTGGTGACCATCTTCGAGATCGACCACTGGATCTACTTGGCATGGGATCAGATATCATCTGCAGGTGGCCAGGAACACCATTTCCTTTTCATTTTCCTTTCCTTTAGTCTTACATCATGTCTGTTACGCACTCACTCAAGAAACGGCTATAGCACCACCAATTTATTCCACAGAGCTCCTCTAATAGCTCCACAATGTCAGAGCTCCACACTACTCTAATAATCTCGGCTTAGTTTGAAAGCAAATGATTTAAGCAGTCTTGACAGGTTGAAAATAGACTTTAAATTGGTATGCATATGGCAAAATATTCCAAGATCCAGACTGAATTCATTTTAAAGTAATATAATGTTACACAGTAATGTTAAGAAAAACTACAAATTCATATATAATTATCATATATACATGAAAAAAAAGCACTGCAACTTGATAAAATTCATAAAGTGACAAAAGAAGAGCCAGAAACTGTCTGTTTCATATTCTGCTGTGGTAAAAAAAACCCAGCACCACTTATATGAAGAATCAAATTTTGGGACTATTGTTCATAAGAGCAGTGGCCCCTGCTGGACCGTTATGCTTCCTGTTAGTTTCCCAGGTGTCAGAAAACAGACGCTGGAACGCTGTGTTGTTTCTATTCTGTCAATTAAAGCAGACGTAAGTATCCTGTTGTTGTGGAGAGGATAGTTACTGTGTGGCAGACTGTGGGTGTCATCATCAATCACAGTTCATATTACTATATATTGGCATTGACGCCGCACTTGAATAGGATAAACGATGCAAGCAGAGGCGTGAAATGAAGAACAAGGATGGATTGGCTCTATCTCTGTCAACGTGGCCAGCAGAGCCACGGTTAGTTATGCAGCTTTTGTTTCTACTATCCAGTCCTTTTTTCTTTCTTATTTTATTACATTCTTTATCCAAGGTTATCCAAGGATTTAATTTTAGCTAGGCCTTAGCTAGAATTCAGTTTTGTTTGGTTTTGTACTTTGTACTTTTGTACTTTTTAGCCAGTGTGGCTCTAGGGGCGGCAATGTCAGTCAGCATATTAACATTGTCATAGTGCCCATGCTAACATGCTAATGCTAGTATTTAGCACAAAGCACTCTTTTTCAAGTGTGTTGCAACACTGATGTGTGCCCTCTTGTGTCTAAAACCACACCCAGAAATGTATATGTAGTAAGAACAAGGTGAGAACTTCAACCACCAACAACCTGTGAAGTTACTGTAGTGCAGCTGGTGCAACAGCCGAACCCTCCGTACACATCTACTATCTAGATTTATGAGCCTTGTTTCGGCTGGTGAAGAATAAGAACGAAATTGGACACATTTATACAGTGTTGTATAAACAATGGAGTGAAAAACAATGCGTCTACATTGAAACATCTCTCCCTCTCTCTCTCTCTCTCTCTCTATCTGTGTGTGTGTGTGTGTGTCTCTCTCTCAGACACACACACACACACACACTGTTCTCTAGTTTTAGTGAAGAATTGCTGTTGCTGCTCATGGTTGCCCTGAATTGCCAGCTTGCGTGTGAGATGACGCCAGCAGCTGAGACCTCCCCACTAGTGATTCATTGCTTTAATCACTCTGACTCTCAGACCTCTTACCAACCATGGCAGGGTGTGACACATCACTGCCTTCTCAGAGCACTCGCACCATTTGTCCTATTTAGGACACCGTCTCTACCCTTGTAGACAATTACATATCGGGGGTACAGTGTTGTGTAGAGCTGGTAAAAGACAGCACAGTTGAATTGCTGTGAGAATTGGTGCGTGGTCATCCCCGATTCACCTGAGGTGATGGTGATTTTCTTGTAAGTCATAGACCCCATCTGACCCCATCACTGGAATATCACAGAAACTGGTGAAAGAACATTCAGCCTACATATTGATGTGAGCTTTATTTGCTCTCTTCTTAACAACAGGCCAGTTTCTCTGGTTATCTGGCTTTCAGTCCCTCCCCTCTTGCTCTGCCTCCACCTAACTCTGTTTAATTCAGAGTGGTCATAACATTATATCCACAGCTCAAGAGCAACCTTTATAAACCTCTATTGATTTTGCCCTGGTCTGTCTTTTTATTGCTACATAAGGTGGAAAGTGGATAAGATCAATCACTCCTCTTTTCTCCATTTGCCACCTAAAGGTAGAGACCTCAGTGACTCTATAGACACACCAGTGG